>NC_051225.1:27515757-27815757 GCF_015220715.1 Pygocentrus nattereri | reverse complement strand
ACAGCCAATCAGAACAGGGCCTATTTACATATATCAGACCTAAAAGAACAGTAACAAAAAGCAGTCTGTGCAATTCTAAAGAAAACAATAGGTTGAACATGGGTGAAAATTGTGTATTGTGTATATAAATGTATTATATAGTACGTACTGTACAGTATGAGACATGTAGCAATTAAAGTGGAATTCTACCAATTTTTAAAAAAGTAAATAATTTTATATCATTTACCATTTACAATTACGGCATTTGGCTGACGCTCTTATCCAGAGCGACTTACAATTTGATCATTTTTTACACAAGTAGGCGAAGGTAGTGTTAGGAATCTTGCCCAAGGACTCTTTTTGATTTAGTGTAGGGTGTTTACCCAGGTGGGGGATTGAACCCTAGCGTAGAAGGCAGAGGTGTTAACCACCACACTACATCAACCAAAAAAAATATCATGTTTTGATGTGAAATGGTACATTTCTTTGCTCAGACACTCAGATACAGTGGTAGTGATAGGAACCAGGGGTCATGATTACTACAACACAAATGCAGTCATTTTTTTACAATCCAAGATGACCCGTGAACATACATGGGTTACTACACGTAATGGTGAAAATACTAAAACAGTAGTGAATCCAAAGCTCTACAAACTATTGTAAAACAATGTCTCAGGCATTTGGCAACAAATTTACAAGCATTTAATAAAATAATTTTCTGTGTGCCAGCTTTTAGAGATAAGATCGTAAGTTTCTCAAGAACAGAGCATTTTACATCTGTAACGAGGAGCGATGAGCAGGCGGACGCATGTGTGGAAAAAAAGATTTATTCCGGGCAAATCCAAAATAAGGGTTGAGATGCTCCAGGGTCAGAGAGCCAACATGGAGAGCAGGAGGAACAGACATGAAGAGATAAACACGAATTCCAAACAATACAAACATGTCAAACTTCAAACAGTACAAACAAAATATCCAACAAATCAAACATATCCAACAGCACAAACCACACATACAAAGACCAGCACTAGACTACGGAAAACACAGGGCTTAAATACAAGAGGACTAACAAGGGATAACAGGACACAGGTGGAAAACACAGGTGGAAACAATCAGGCGCAGAGTCAGAAAACAAGGGGACAGTACCAAACAAAGAAGCACATGGACATATAAACAGAAGCACATGGAAGAGTGGGAGGGGCCAATCAACATCAAACCACTCTAAATAACTTTGTTCACATCTTTATGACGAATTAATGACAAATTATGCAGAAATGGCTTTATAACAGGTAAATTTCTCCGTTAACAATGCATGATGCCTGAATCTTGCCATGTGCAAGGGGACAAAGAGCAGAATGGATGTCCGTCCGGTCAGGAGAAACACAGCTAATCAGGATTTGGCTGCCTTGATCTAACATAAATGAATTCCAAGACTCCGTGAATGATTGCACTCAGATAAGATTTTAATGGCTTAATGTTGTGGCAATTAATCTGATAAGAAGGGTTTATTTCCTCTGTTTTAGCCAGCGGGCCCACTGCTGGAGGGCTGCTATTAGATTAATCTCCTGTGTGTTTGTGCTACATATGACTGCTCCTGTTTCAGACTATGACATTTTAATTAATCATCGTGCACTGCTGTGGCCAATATTTCCTGTACAGCTAATGATGAGATTAAAACAAGAAGTAAATTCAGTGCAGTTTTTTCAGTGTATGAATGGTGAAAGCTCTTTCAATATCAGCTTAAAAATGTCAATAGCAGAGCTACAACGCAAACTGCATGTAAACTGGGTTACGTAAACGTTGACCTCATGGTGGTGTGCGAGAGAGGGATGACGGGGGGCTTCCCGGGTTAAAAACCACGCTCTCACCCCCTGCCCCCCCAACCCCTATTTTTTGGTCAGATCAAGCCTAGCGTGCGGGCAGGAGGATGCAGGCCAACAAAAGCCTCTAATTCCGATTTAGTGTTTCAATCCTGTGGCACATTTCTGAATGCTTTGACAGGTCAACAACCACAGGCCAATCTGTTCCTTAAAGATTTGTTTTCCTTGCCTTAAGTCTCCTATTACCTTGGAAAGGAGGAGGAGGAGGAGGATGCTAGGCTGCAGAGTGGGATGGATTACTGCAGAAATGTAATTTAGTGGCAGTTGGGAAAGCCCCAATTCCAGAAGCCATTGTTCTTCTTATCCATCATCCTAATTTAGGATAAATGGAGTGATTGCAGATGAGGCACTCGCTGATGCAAATCCTTAAAACCAAAGGCGAATTTACTCAGCATCTGACATCAAATACTGCATGTCATTTCAGCACACGTGTCTTCAGTGCAGTCCCATTAATAATATGATAATGTTTTGTACACCAACTGAGAACCTAAAATCAAAATTTAGCACAGCTCACCCCAAGTAAGTTTTTTTTATATAAAAACTGACCAGAATATCGAAGAAGTTCATCAGAATTTAATCCATGAAAAAAAAATCTGGACCAAAAAATATGGATGACTGTCAAATTTAAAGGGCCCACATCAGAGAAACATTGTCCTTGCTTACTTGAAATAAAACAGTGAAACACTTTGATATAATATGTAAACATTGCTGAAGTTTCATATGGCCCATAATTGGAAACTAAGCTGCAAAAAGCCGCCCCTTTGGAATTCATTGCTTTTGCAATGTCGTAGAATCCAACGCATTACATTTATCCAGCCATTCATTCTGTGGCAGTTTCGCTCCACCCATTCACTCTGAAGTTAGAAAGAGTGCTTGTATGTTGAAATGAATAGTAGCAGCAGCAGTACAATACAAACTTAAGGTAGTTATTATTGCAGGATATTAAAGAGGAATTGTAGCAGTTTTTCACATCTTTTGCATAATCAATTCATCAAGATGTGTACAAAGTGTTAAGATCAACTGATGATGATAACCAATAGTGGTATCAAGGGACTGTTTTGCTTCACCTACATGAATATATGTAAAATAAAATGTTTTAGGCCAAAACCTTCCCTCAAAATGTTTGTTAAAATCATAAACCTCTTTAAATGTCTGGTTCCCATCACCACTGTCTCACACTGAGCCACTGCCTTATTGATTTAATTATGCAGAAATTCTGAAGATTCTGTGGAATTCCCCTTCACATATCCTGTCAGTAAAAAAAAATCAGATCCACCAACTGGAGAATTCTGACGAGGTATTTAGTTTCCAGGTAGAACTAAATACAGGGGCCTACAGAGCGGGTAAGATAAGACTTTGATAGACTCCGTTGTTGCAGGTGAGGGAATCTGCTTTTCTTCTTTAAGTCTAACTGAGACAAAGTGAAAGCCACTTAAATACAAGCAAATAAGCAACAAGGAAATTAGCCTTAAGCCAAAGAAAAGCGCCTGCTGCAGAATAAGTCCTGTACGCTAGCTGCTCTCGCCGCATGGAGCCGTGCAGCTCAGAGATGCCAGGAGCTTATAGTGGATCGCTTGATATCACTAGGTGGAATGCGTTCTTTTGGGTTCATACTTTCACTGTCATAAGAACATTTGTTTCAGTTTGTAAGCCAGTCACTTTTAACATTGGTTAAACATTTGATGGCGAATGTATTAATAGAAATGGTTCAAAATTACTTAATGAATAAAGTATATTAGCCATATTAACAGATGTTAAAGGGGAAGTCTGTCCAAAATGAAAAATATAATCATCTCTTTATCCTCCTAGTGGAGTGTACCCTGTAGACTTGGAAAGACTTCCAAAGCCTTGGAAAATCCCCTTCTGATGATGTACCTTGAAGATGAGAGGAACTTTTTAAGAACATGAATTGCTTTAGGAAGGACACTTAAGGATGAATTGTTTTTGTATTATTTTATTTTTTTGCATAAAGGCATAAAAAAGCCACATAGCTAATGCTCTAGCCAGGGGTTTCATGGTGGATTTGCATAATGAATGCTGGGTATTGTAGTGAGACAATATTGATGGATGAAAAGACAAAAACATCACATTGTTGGTGCTGAGAGATGCAACGCTGTACTATAAAATATAACAAAACTTGATAAATAACATATGAATGCTAGTTTAGGCCAGAATGCCCCTCCAATTCACTTACCACTTTGTATGTACCATTCAGGTGTATGTACCTACGCATACAAGAAGGGTTCTATGAAGGAGGCACATAAAAGAAACACTTTTTGCTCTTTTGTAAATCAGATGACAGCATGTGAAGAACCTTATTCAATTCTAAAGAACATAATGTAAATATTCTATACCAATCAAACACAGAAGTTTTTCCTAGAGCAGCGGTTGGCAACCCAAATGTGAAGAATTTTGTCCTTTCAACTAAAATCAAACTGGCTTGGGAGCCACAGCGTTTTATGTCCATTTCACCATCTTGGCTGTAAATATGTCTCAAGATGTGCTAGTGTAGTAGTATAGGTGTAAAATATATAACATAAATGAAACAACAAACTTACTTCGCTCTGCTTTATGCTTTAGCTCATTTCTCACACAGTTTCTCACATCTCTGGCAGGAGACTTTTTCACAAAAGTGAAACATCTTGTAAAATATCTCTCAGTCTTCAACCTTTTACAAGGCTGAAGTCAGCTTCTCATTCGCCAGCTTCTTGTTAGATTTTTTCCATTCCACCTTAAATGGTGCTGCAGTTACCTTCTGGTACCACAGGCACTGTTTAAGGTGGAACGTGAAAATTTGAATGGGAAGCTGACTTACATTTTGCAACTTTTTAGTGTTTGACAGTTTCTCATTGCAGATGAGTGCAAGTAAGCCCATTCGATGTTTGCCTTAATTCTTTCCCTTTGCCTTTTCTTTAGCTACTACTTAGACGAGATTGTTGTCTGTATTGCTATGATGACCAACAGTCTGCTCGCCAACCTTTAGGATTAAAGGTCAGTGATTTAGTAAATATGCATTAACTCCAGTGTTGAAGACCATTTATTTTTACAAATGTATTAGAACGATCACCAGAGCTTTATTTCACTGCAAAGCACTATTATTTTATTTTTATCTAAAAATCGAATTCTGCTGAGGAGCCGCATGCAGCTCCGGAACCATGTTGCCGACCCCTGCCCTAGAATCGTGCATCCAAGCCAAAAACGATTTAGGAACCATTTGGCAGGCAGGAACTGTTTAAGGAATAAGAAAAGAAACTTTAAGAAAAAAGAAAACATAAATTGATCTTTAGTCAGCTCACACCACCAACAGCCTCCAGAATGGACGTTTTATCCTTCACCAAGAAACATAGTTTTCCTTCAGCTTCTCCAGCTTGATGTCTCACTGATGTCCTTAGTATAGCTCAGGCCTGTTGGCTTCCACCACGTTAGCTAAGCTGCTAACCTCTCCTCTCGGCCGTCCCGTCACCTCCCCTCCTCTCCTCCCCTCACAGAAGGCCGAGAGGCCACTGCCATTTCCATCCCACCTGCAGAGAGCAATATCCTAAGTCCATCTTAGTGTGCTTCCCAAAGGCTTTGGCCAACAGATGGTTCCTCAAATCCCCTGGTTTCCTCAGAGCTGGGACAACATGTTCAGGAGGTGCCCTAAAAAAACTCAAATATTTCTGCTCTCCTGCTCCTGCATAGAGGAAAGGCTGCCTCAGTGACTCACATTTCCTCAACTATTTCACAGACATTATATACCAGTACCAAAGAATTTTGGAACTTCATGGAGGTTTTTCTATTTTTCTCATCCAGATAACGTCCTGGAACTCTAACTCTCTCTCTCTTTCTCATGCTCTTTTAGTGTCAGTTTCTCTTTCTCTCACTCTCTTTCCATCTCTCTTTTTATTTTTGTTTAGACAGCTACCATAAACCAAACCAATATATACAAATAGCAAAGAATTTTGGAACTTCATACAGCTTTTTTCTATTCTCATCCAAAAAGCTCCCTGGAACTCTAGAGAGTCTAGAGGGAGAGAGAGAGAGAGAGAGAGAGAGAGAGAGAGAGAGAGAGAGAGAGGCAGAGAGCCACAAAGGGACAGAGAAAGAGAGATGGGGAAAGAAAGAGAGATGGAGTGAGAGAGATAGAGTAGCTAGAGTGATTTACAAAGAAAGAAGTAGATAGACAGAGAGAGAACAAGACAAAAACAGTACAGAAAACAGAGAGAGATTGAAAAAGAAAGGGAGAGATACACAGTGACAGAGAGAGAGGGAGAAAGAGAGAAAGACAGAGACAGACAGAGAGAGAGAGGCATAGACAGAGAGACAGACAGACAGAGAAAGACAAAGAGACATAGAGAGAGATAGAGAGACGGCTGCAGTCATTTATACCCTGCCTGTTGATGTACAGTCTCCCTCATTGTGACATTTACCAAACACAGAAACTTTAGGCTTAATTTTACAGCAAAGCTCGGAGTTCATAGACGGATATTTGTAACAGACTGCCTTTTTCTTTGGGGAGTCTTGTGTGTTCCTGACATCTGAAAAGGAACCCGTGGAACTGAGAGTATGACAGCTATTGTTTTGATAGTCAAAGGTCACAATATCTGGTTGGGACTGATTCCAACTTCAGACGTTTTGCCTTTGTCTCCAATTATGATAATCTCAAAGGCTTGGCTCTGTACACTCTCGTCTGGGTCTGCGAAAATTCCCACCGGTCTCTGTACAATTTCCCAATAAATACCTCAGGCATTCTTCTCTCTCTCTCCCTCTCTCTCTCTCTCTCTCTCTCTCTTTCTCTTTCTCTCTCCCTCTCCCCTTTTATTATTACTGTCCTGAGTACAGTTATGCCAGCTGTTGGGTACAGCAGCTCGCTCTCTTTGTACACAGCCACATCTCCTCTCTGCCATATCAACCATCACCGATGGTTTTCTCCACTCATTTTTATACACCAGCCGAGCCTTAAACTGTGTGAACATAATGTGTCATCAATTCCCATTAGAGTTAAGAACATTCCTATCCTCCTACCATTTCAGAGTGATAGTTTATTCAGAAATAATATAATAAATAAAAGTTTCTAGTGGAGAAATAACATAACTTCATTTAGCTCAGGTTCATTTTTCCACTGAACCTTAAAATTCTATGTTAGTTGTATCAAAAGAAAACAATGATATATAACATGAAATTTGCAAAGTCAATTGGAAAATATAGAAATTTTTGATCTCACTATTAAAATTGCATGAAAAATAACCCTGCCATGTGGACATGGCTGTGCCCACCAATGAGGTCACTGAGGTCTAGACCTCTTTATTTTTGATTAGAAATGTGAAATATTTGCCCAAAAGTCATTGCAGCAAAGACATTGTACAACACAAATATACCCAAATACAGATAAAGACCAATCACAGTGGTTTTGTTTACAGCTGTCTGGCAGTCATGGCAGAGAGTGAGATATTCAGTGAGTATAATGCATCTGTTTTCTTCATGTAACTCGTCATTGAGCTGCATTTTGATTGTAATCTGAATTGAGCTACTGTAGATGAGTAAGTTAGCAGCACATGTTAGACTCAAACAATATAAACACCCTCGAACACAATGCACAATGTTGACATCGCCAAAGTATAGACTTTGAGGGGGGCCACAAGGCTTAGGGCGCCATTTGTGACCAGGCTTTAGTTTTTTTCTCTCCATGTTACACTAGCTCCGCCCCTCATCATCCCTGTCACCTGTGTGTGGTCTGTAACCCCTCCTCATTTGTGTCAGCGGTATTTCAGTGCTTCTCTGTAGTTATCTCCATTTGCATTGCATTGTTGTGAATTTTCAAACCCTAAATAAATAATACTTAAACTTTTGTTCTACCCATTGTTTGTTCTGTTGTTTCAAGACCTTTTTGATTTCCTTAAAGTGAATTTAAAAGATTTTGATTGATCATGAGCTCAATTTTTAAATAAAAAAAAGTCAAAAATGACTGTACTACGTTTCATGTCACTATCAAAACACAGTTTTAGTCTGTAGGCAGAGAATAATTGAGTCTCATGGTCTAGTGGTGAGCAGTTAAATCCCACTGTTTTGAAGTGTGAAAAATCTGTTAGTGTGTAACATTAAGAATTTTCATTACCAAAACATATTTTCTGCAACCTTTTTTGTGTGTTTTAATAAAATTAATATGTACCATGCTGTGTTTGCTAACAAAACAGTATTCAGAGCTGTGATAGTGGCTATCAATTTTGTGTTATGATTTAAATTAGAAACACTCTTTATTGAAACATTTGGTAAAGTTTCTGTAATGTTATGATTCTCTTCGTAGAAAAAAACATCAATCATGTTTTTAATACAATTAAAATGATGGCATTTTTTTCAGACTGAGTTTTTCACCAGTACTCAGACACATACTACAACGAATTACCTATTTAGAATTAAGTAGTTGTTAGTGTAAATGAGTGCATTGTATCATAACAGTTAAATCATTTTAAGATTAAAAGACCCTTATTAGTCCCACAACGGGGAAGTTTCACCTCCGCAATCTAACCCATCCATGCAGTGAAACACCATATACACACTAATGAAGAGACGCACTAGTGGGTAGTGAGTACACTTGCCCGGATTGGTGGGCAGCCCTGTCCGCAGCGCACAGGAAGCAGTTGGGGGTTCCTGTTTTTCAGCTCCCCCAGTGGAGAAAGATAGCTAGATCATTGTTGCTACGCGTGCCCACTCACCCTGTGATTGAACATCACTAATTGCTTAGGCCTGCTGCTGAACTCTGCGCTCTCTAGTAAATGTATAAGACTAATAAATGATACTAAACGATGAGATGCCATTCTTGCCATGGAGGGGCTCCCTTTGGCAGGTGAAGGCCCAACACAACTTGTGTAGTTTATATATAGGAAGTACTGGTACTGCAAACATAGTTATACAGAGAACCAAAGGTGATTCTTTTATGACAGAACATTTTGTGGCACATAGTTTTTTGTTTGTATTTTTTTTTATTTTTATTTGTGCTCACAGATTCTGCCTGCTCTCTTTTAAACAGAGACCTTAATAAGCCCCTGTCTACTTGCAGATGCATCCTGCTTCTTTGCCTGTTGCGTGAGGTGAATTTAACAGAAGAGTAGTTCAGTGTCAGTTAAAGACCTGGTGAGCATCTACACTCACACAGTGGACCGTCAAAATAAAGTGGTACAAAAACATTGTTTATTAATTCCAGCAATATTAGAGAGACTGGCTTGACTGTTGGTCTGTGATTAAGCATTGTGTAGGTCAGGGCAGTCAGCTATGCCACTTCAACTCGGGCTCCCTGAATGCCACTATTGTCCTTGGCCAAGATTTTCAAGAGGCACATTTCTATTGTATTGATTCCAGGGCAGCTGATATGGTTTCTCAGGAGGGGAATAATAATGTCTTGTTTTTTTGTTTGGCTTTTATTCTCTCTGAGCTGTGTTGTCGGTTCTGCATTGCTGTGCTAATTCTACATTCTACGTGTTCTCTTCTTTCCTAATTACTGAAGAGGACCCAGCCTGGATTCCTTTAGATTTTGTCCGTTGACATTCCTTTCAGTTCCTTTGTATTTTGTCAGTTTAAATGGTGAGAAATTCAGTATGATGTCATCTGTTGTTTAGCCTTTAGGCTAGCTACCAGTCAGTTTGGACACACCCACTCACAGAGAGGTTCTTCTTTATTTTTGCTGCATTCCACATTCTTGACTAAATGTTAAAGCACCATCTATTAGATGCTTTCTAAAAGGCTTGAGGAAGCTTCTTGTATTAGTGCTGTGTAAAAAAGCTCATATCTTCATTTTTGTCCATTTTTTATTTTTCTAAATTTGGCAGATGTTCTATTTTGTGACAATGTCACGATTAATTGACCAACAAAATGTTTCAAAATCATTTAGAATTAAAACAAAGTTAAGAATGTCTTTGAATTTTGGAGATACATGTTTTTCTTTGGAAAGTGATGATATCTTGAGACCTTGTCTGCTGTTGAAATATACCTGTTGCATGGATAGGGCAAATGAAAAAAAAATGCATCAGATGTAGTATTTATATGTCTTAAAAATCCCGTTTCAACTCTGTAAATGACCAGGAGCTGCAGATGGGTCCAGGCTTCTGTTCATCACTCCTAAATCCTAAAAATAACACATGCAGTTTTTATTGTGCTTGTATTTATATGGCACTGTAGCAGTAGTAAAATTGTAAGTGGCTTAGTTTGGTTCCATTGCACTGTGACCCAGGTATGCCTAAAGCTGCTATTTTGGCTATGGCCTACACAGAGTTATGCAGGTGGATCTTCATTGTAGTAGAGAGCACAGGTGTTCCTGCCTGCTAATGCCTCACACCTGTAGGGCATAAGGGGTACCAGTACCTTTAACTAGTACCTGTCAGCAGCCTAGCTTGATGCTGTCAAAGCCCTGAACATCTACATGGACTGCAGAATGGGGGTTTTGGTTCAACGTATATTCTTTGTGTGAATATATATGGGTGTTATACTTTTTTTCATATACTGTGAAAATAGAGACACGTATATGGGACCTCTAGCCTATAACATCGGTTTATTATATTTGTAATGTCATGTAGTTCTTTGCAGCACAAGACTTTATCTCTTGGCTTTATGATTTGAACAAAATTCATGTTTTGTCACTACATTACCCAGCATGCATACAGCCATTGAAAACCACTACCAGGTAACATACTGTGAGAAAACATGATCAGCTGTGAAGTAAGATAATATTTTCTTTACCAAAGAAAAAATCAATAGAAAAAAAGCCTGTGGGTGTATAATTGGATGTGGAAAACATGAAGATGCCAATGCTAAAGCTAAGTGGCTGGATAGCATAGTGGCAAGAGCCTTCACCTTGCATATGGGCAATGAGGGTTTGTTGCCCCAAGAGATGGGACAAAAATGTCACGGCTGTACCAATAAAAGTCTTTGTGAAAGACTTCTGTTATTAGATTCACCACAATTGCACATTTTCTAGAACAGAGTATATGCTAAATAGGTAAATGTAAAAGTGTCCTTCACTGTTTTCCTGAAAAAGATGTCAAACTTACCATTGCTCCCAAATTCTTCAGCAGTACAAAACTTCCAGTACCAACAGGTGCCCCGGTGTTTCTGTGCTAAGACATTGTACAGTGTACAATGAAACTGAGCAGCAATCCAATGGCACTTTCTACATACAAAACAATTAAACATAAGGCTAAAATATATAAAGTGCAGATTTAAGAAAAATAGTATAAAAATCTTAAATATAAAGAGAAAGGACTATAAAACTATATATTTTAAACAGACAATAGACAAGTGAGGTAGCAGTTAGTTATTGCACATTCTTGGATAACTTATAGAGTTATATAATATTGCACATCTTAAGAATTATTGCACAGAAAGAATACAGATTGCACTCTTGAGAACAAATAGTGCAGTGAATAATAAATAGGACAGAGGTGAAATGGAACACTGGAACAATGTAAAGTGTCCTATGAAGTCAGTGCCAGGACAGAGTTGTAGTGGTGTTCAGTCACTTGTACTGAGCACAGTGTTCTATAGAAAGTCCTTGTCAGTGTGTGTTTGGAAGTGTCCAGTTCCCGTACGGCTCTGGGGTAAAAACTTAAAAACTGTTTTTAAGTCTGTTTGTCTGGGATGGGATAGACCTAAAGCATTTACCAGAGGGCACCAGGTCGAACAGATGATGTCCCGGGTGAAATTTGTCCTTCAGGATGTTGGCTAAGGCAGTGGGAGCTGAACAGGTCCTGCAGGCAGGGCATTGGGCAGCCAATGATATTCCCACTAATTGCTAATTAGCTAAGCAAACTAGAAATCCATTATCTATTTTTAAATAGAGTGTATCAAACATAAAATGTGTGTGTAATTGCTTTGGCTGGCTTAAAGTACAGTCGAGTACAGTTTAACTAGACTGCAATAGTCAGCAAAGTTCATTTGGCTAGTGTCAGCTCTCCAAGCTGCCTTGCTAAGGTAAAGTAGGCCATATAAACTGACCTCTTGTGCCCCAGAAAAAGCAACTGAAGTGGTAAAGTTGAATTGACATTCATAAAATAAACAAAAATAGTTTATTATGTGTGATATTGCATTCCTTTTTCCTATATCTTGTTTTTTGTAATTGACTCCATTGACCCATAACTTGAATTTGGAGGTGACTCAGCTAATTAGCTCATTTTGAGTATAACTCAAAAACACTAGCCAGTACATGACAAACCCAGCTTTGAACATTTGAGGGTCTGCAGCATTATAACCCTACATGGCTTAATCTGCCAAATTTGTAAAGAGTTCAAGACACATTTCAGACTTTTAACTTTCTTGGACTTTAGACCAACATCTTTTTGCTTTGAGTGACTTTATGTCTTAATTATGTTTGCTGTGTTAAAACAAATGATAAAACATTTGATTTTGTCACTACCAAAACAATCATAACACTATCAAAAACTTTCCTTAATGATTGCTTCAGTAGTGACAATTTTAGCCAATTTTGAGTAGAACTCAAAAACAGTAGCCAGTACCATGACTAGCAGACACAGCTTTGAACAGCTGTGCACACATAAAATCATAATATTTTCATTGAAACATAAAGAAATGCAGAAAAGATGTGTTTCGATAATGACAGTTCCTAATGTTACACACTGATTTTCAGGCTTCACATTTACCTCAAAACAATGAGATATAACTGCAGTCTCACTTACTGCCCTAAAATGCAGGCGCTAAAATAAGCCTCCACCCACAGGGTAAAACTCTTTGTGCTTTGGAAGTGATATGACAACATGGGACATCCATTTTTATTATTTTTTTATTTTTTACTTTTAAATGTATTTATTTAAAATAAAAAAATTACATTTTCAATTTAAACTACATTTTTTGGGGTTTGGGCCAGTTGCCATCCATTAGAAAATGTCCTATAAATCATGATTTTGCACACATTTAGCTGATTATGGTCTCAATGCTTTGGGTTGAACTAAATTATTCTATATAATCCTTGCAAATTTTGAAGATCTGAATAATTAGCTGATTTAAAAATTTTTTTTTTTATTGTGGGATTGCAGTCTGGGCTAATTCACTAGGTCATTTAACAGACAGTGTAGGCTGCATTAAGCCCAGTTTAAATGTAGCTGTCACGATTGGCCCCTCCCAGTCCTGTCCATGTGTTCATGTTGTATTTTGGTCTAGTCCATGTGCTTTTTGTTTTGGTTTCCAGTCCGGCCCCTTGTTTTGTGACTCCACCTATTTATCACTCCCCATTACAGAAAGACCAACCAAACAAGGACGCAGCGAGAAAGCAAAACTCCTGCTTGTGGCTGTTCCGTTGGGACGAAACTCTGGCTGTTTCTATGCAGTCCAAGTTACCAATGCCGCAAAGCCGAAGACAGCAAATCATCTGGCACTGAGGGGACATGAGCATCTTGGTGGTCCCATAGGAAGGCAAAGGACCATGCCGTCTTCGGTTTGGATGATGAGAGCTCAGGTAAGCACCTTAGGTCCACCCAGCTTGAGCAACGCTGCAGGGAGGAGCGACCTGCAGCGCAAGTCGAGGTGGGATGGAAGGAACATTCTGATAACCCTTTATACGGTACTCGGCTCGTTCTCAAGTGCCACTGCAAGCTTCCTATAGCTCGAGTGAGCCTTGGGAGCAGCTGAGTGGGTTCTGTTTCTGTGTGTTCCTCCAGGTTGGTGCAGCAGTCTGCTGCCCGAGTTCCTGATCCCGTGGCCACACCCAGCGGAATGCCTGATCCCATGGCCACGTCCCGTGGCAAGCCTGATCCCCTGGCTGCGCTTCCAGACCCACCACCAGCCTCCGAGGGCGTTGCTGCGGCCCAGCCTTTTATGAACGAGAACAAGCTCAGACTACAGGAGACTAACCATATGCTGTGTAGGCTTCAGTTGTTGTTTCTTGTAAAGGAGACAAAAGTTTCATTGCTCTCCTCTCGACCAGCAGTCGTAGACGTCGCTGCAGGCCCACCTGCCTCCGTGGACGTAGCTGCAGGCCCGCCTGCCTCCGTGGACATCGTTGTAGGCCTGCCTGCCTCCATGGACGTCGATGCAGGCTCACCTGCCTCAGTGGACATCACAGTTCCTTTGTTCCTGCCCATCCCACGCTTGCCTGTGTCTGCTGTGGGCCTCCTGTTTCTCCTGTGTCTGCTGTTCCCCATGGGCCTCCTGTTTCTCCTGTGTCTGCTCCCCATGGGTCTCCTGTTTCTTCTGTGTCTGCTCCACGTGGGCCTCCTGTTTCTCCTGGGTCTGCTGTTCCCCATGGGCCTCCTGTTTCTCCTGTGTCTGCTCCCCGTGGGTCTCCTGTTTCTTCTGTGTCTGCTCCACGTGGGCCTCCTGTTTCTCCTGGGTCTGCTGTTCCCCATGGGCCTCCTGTTTTGCCTGTGTCTGCTGCTCCCCGTGGGCCTCCTGTTCTGCCTGTGTCTGCCATGTCCCCTGTTTTTTCTGTCCCTTCGTTTTTGCCCTCCTCTGTTCCTGGTGTGGTTTTGTTCCCTTCTGTCATGTCTGTGCCCGTTCCCATTCCTGTTGTGGTTCCCGTTCCTGTCTCTCCTTCTGTTTCTGTCCTGGTGTCTGTCTGTATGTCCGTTTCTGTGCCTGTGTCCGTTTTGGTTCCTGTTCCCCTCTTGTTTGCATGGTCTGTCTTACATTCATGTCATCCCTCGTTCGGTGTCGTTTTGTGTCGTCCTCCCTCCCAGCCCATGTTTCGTCCTCAGTCTGTTTGTGTTTCGTCTGTTCCTGTGTCTGGTGCTGTTTCGTCTGTTTCCTCTCTAGTTCCTGTTTCTGGGCCTTTGCCTTCTGCTCCAGCTCCTGTTCATGTTCCTGTTTCTGTTCCTGCTTCTGTTCCATCTTCTGTTCCTGTGCCTGTTCCTGTTACTGTGCCTGTTTCCATTTTTGCTCCCGCTTCTGTTTCTGTTTCTATGCCTTCTGGTCCTGTTCCGTGTCCTGTGTCTGCTCCTGTGCTTGTTCGGTCTTCTGTTCGTCCTGTCCCAAGTCCTGTCCTTGTTTAGTTCTGTCTGTTTTGGGTCTCTTGTGTCTTGTGTTTCATTTTTTTCTGTTTTGTTAGGCGTGCCTCAGGGTTGCACGCCTTTGGGGGAGGGAACTGTCACGATGGGCCCCTCCTAATCCTGTCCATGTGTTGTGTTTTGGTCTAGTCCATGTGCTTTTTGTTTTGGTTCCCAGTCTGGCCCCTTGTTTCGTGATTCCACCTCCTTATCACTCCCCATTACAATAGCAAATCAAATATTGTAGGTTTGAAATTTTAACTAGTGTTCTTTTTGTCTGTCTTATAAAAATGTTTTCATTTTTGAGAAAGATAATCTCATCAGATTCCTTTAACAAAACAATGTAACAAAAAACGGTGGACAAAGTTGGTTATAAGCCAGAGCCATTACATATTTCAATGTTTAATATTTCTATATGCAATGTTTTCTGGACATGTTGTGGGCAAGCTGAAGTCTGCATTCATGTGATTTGATTTTGTTGGGTCATAGAACCCACTTCACTTGTGTCACTGAAGTAATTGAACAGTCCGAAAGATGGCACTGGGATTCTGGGACAGTTTTCATAAAGCCATGCTGCAGATGAGACACTATGTTAGACTCTGCGGGGGGCCTTGTCCTTTTTTTTCAGAGCTGTTAGACTTTGGTGTGACCTTTCCAAAAGCCAAAAAAACTCACACACACAGCCCTGTCCTAAAAACCACTTGCATTTGGTGTCGGGGTGCTTCACAAAACGCACCCCATCAATAAGTTATTTGACAGCAGGCCGCTGATGTGTGGAAGTGCTCGAGCAAGCTGCTTCAGGATGCATGAGTTGTTATTGGCCGCTGTTTTGGACTGGGCAGAGGAGATTTCAGGGCTTGTTGCCGCATGAGTGCCGCAGTGTGAGGCTGATGTGAAGACAGCAGGGGGCCACAGAGATGGCGTGTGTTTGTTGGGCAACTGAGCTTGGGACTGTAGGAACACATTAAGGAGATGACCTAAAGAGAGCACACACACACACACACACACACACACACACCTAAACACACACACACACACACACACACACACACACACACTTAGCTTTGCCTTCACCGCTTGCAGGGAAATCTAGTGGACATGCAACCTAAAATCTCTTACACTTTCAGTCTCCTATTATCTATTATTCTGTGATTCTGTATAAAGAAAGAATGTGGCACAAATTACGGTGGGATAATATACAGCATGGATATTTCATGTAAGAACTTTGATATCTTTTAGCTGTCTTCTTGTTCTCCCGAAGAAGGTGAATTTTGGCTGTAATCAGATAATCCTTGAGACAAACAGCTCACAGAGCGAGCTGGGCTGAAGTGCCTCCTCATGGTGGGGTTAGTTTAACACAGTGTTACTACAAGCCTCCTACAGCCAGCACTATAAGCTATAATGCTAGCACTATGTGTTAGTAGAGTGCTGCTTTCTGCTCATATTCTTACACTTTCAAGATGAAAGGTACACTTTTCTTGCTTCTGAGTAACTGTTGATATTTGTGTGAATGTTTGTGTGTGTGTGTGTGTGTGTGTGTGTGTGTGTGTGTGTGTGTGTGAGTGAGTGGAAATCATCTTAGCGATGCATACAGATGTTGCTATGCTAGTGAAAGTCTGTTATTAGAATTTATATATAACTTGAGAGCTAATCTGTCTTCATTGACAGCAACACACACAGCATTTCTGAGATAAGTAATAAATTATCACATCAATCCATGGAGAACATTGATTCGTTTACCATTGCTTATTTGCCAGCATAGTACGATGAGTGCGCAGCATAGTGCCTCAAATGCCACTACTTTCATAATAAGAGTCCTGAGTATTTGTACTGTTTAATTAAGGTAACCTCAATTACTTTACAATATATCAGCATTTTACTTGTTATTATTATTATTATTATTATTATTATTGGTAGTAGTAGTAGTAGTAATCATTCTTATCACAAGCATTGTTATTATTATCAGTTGTATTAGTAGTAGAAACACACACACACACACACACACACACACACACACACACACACACACACACACACAGACACACACACACACATATATATATATATATATATATATATATATATATATATATATATATATATCAGCCCCATCCCGAGTACAAGGTTCTATCTGGCAAAACATGAAAGTATTGATGATTTTTAAGAAACACAGATGGTTTACATGTAATACATCTTAAAACATAAGATTATTATTCTAACAGAGTGTTAACATTATCAAAATGTTCAATTTAAAGCTTTCTATTACTTCTTTATAATATTTATTTTAATTATTTATTCATTGTTTTATTTTATATATTTTATATTATTTATTTTTTAAGACATTTCTTGTTTTAGGACATATCGTCTTTTATAATTCAAAAAAGCATTACAAATTAAGTATAAAGGCCAGTGATAAAATGTTGTCCAGTGCAGAGGTCAGTTTAAGGAACCATTAGTTTAAGCTTCCTAATAATAATAAACTATATGAGGTTTGTTTTGTATCAGGAATGTTGACTCTAATGCACTCTAATGTCTTATTTTGAGAGAAGAAAGCAAAAGAACAGAGGGATGAATGAATGGAAATGATGTTTACGTTGTGATTAAGTTGTCATGAATTGAAATGGTTGCTATTTAACTGTTTAATAGCTATTTTTTATTTGACCAGAGGTGCCCCCTAGACACTTGCATGACAAAATGCAGTGCAGCTGAATGCAGTCCTAGCATTGTTCCTTGTTTAATTTGTATCAATATAGGTTGTTGGTACAAAAATAAAATAAAACAAAATTAAATGATTGAGCTGAAAACAAAATGGGTAAGTGTGTGCTTCACTCTCTCCTTTGGGATTTTTACTCATCTCAATACAGTGTATGTGTTTTTTCCACTATGTTTGTGCCTTTGGAATCCACCACAGAGCCTGTTTTCAGCTGACAAGTAAGGGTTTGGTTTGTGCTGCTATTAACATGCCAGATTATAAGCCTTATTATGTTGTTTTGTGGTTCGATGAATGTGTGTGTGCGTTCGGGGGTGTATGAGGATGAGTATTTGTGGATTTGGGAGCGCGTGTGTGCGTGCTCTATAAGAGCCATATGGTGTGGTTGATGTTGATAGGGGTTGTGTCTGGTCAGTGTCCTCAGATAGCATGGGCTGTTTGTTACTGGAGGCTGCTGGGCGTCTGTCGTGGCCGCATTTACTGCACATGAGCACTGAATGAAAACACTCACTCCTCTCATCTCCTCCATCCATTCATCTCCACTCATCCCTACTTCACTCCTACTTTCTTTTATTCCCACATCGGTCGCTGTTCTTGGGCCAAGACGAGGAAATGAGGCTTCTGTTGCTTGATTAATGTACACTTAAGAGACAAGATGAATGGACAATCACTTTATGTCTGTATATGTGAAAGAACCCCTGAAACCTTAAAGACTTAGTGAAAACATAAAGTAGTTTAGTGAGAGAGAACTGACACAGACCTGCATTAGGCATTAACTTCAGACTAGGACACTTTTACCACGTCAGTGATGATAAATGTTTGTTTGTTAATGACACCTTTAGAGGGCAGCACTGAGTAATGTTTGTTTATTTCGTGTTAATAGCACCTTTAGAGGGCAGTGCTGAGTAATGTTTATTTCGTGTTAATAGCACCTTTAAAGGGCAGCACTGAGTAATGTTTGTTTAGTTCATGTTTGTTAATAACACCTTTAGAGGGCAGTGCTGAGCAATGTTTATTTCGTGTTAATAGCACCTTTAAAGGGCAGCACTGAGTAATGTTTGTTTAGTTCATGTTTGTTAATAACACCTTTAGAGGGCAGTGCTGAGTAATGTTTATTTTGTGTTAATAGCACCTATAGAGGGCAGCACTAAGTAATATTTGTTTATTTGATGTTTGTTAATAGCACCTATAGAGGGCAGCACTAAGTAATATTTATTTATTTGATGTTTGTTAATAGCACCTATAGAGGGCAGCACTAAGTAATATTTATTTATTTGATGTTTGTTAATAGCACCTTTAGAGGGCAGCACTAAGTAATATTTATTTATTTGATGTTTGTTAATAGCACCTATAGAGGGCAGCACTAAGTAATATTTGTTTATTTGATGTTTGTTAATAGCACCTATAGAGGGCAGCACTAAGTAATATTTATTTATTTGATGTTTGTTAATAGCACCTATAGAGGGCAGCACTAAGTAATATTTATTTATTTGATGTTTGTTAATAGCACCTATAGAGGGCAGCACTAAGTAATATTTGTTTATTTGATGTTTGTTAATAGCACCTTTAGAGGGCAGCACTGAGTAATATTTATTTATTTGATGTTTGTTAATAGCACCTTTAGAGGGCAGCACTGAGTAATGTTTGTTTATTTGATGTTTGTTAATAGCACCTTTAGAGGGCAGCGCTGAGTAATGTTTGTTAATATGATGTTTGTTAATAGCACCTTTAGAGAGCAGCACTGAGTAATGTTTGTTAATATGATGTTTGTTAATAGCACCTTTAGAGGGCAGCGCTGAGTAATGTTTGTTAATATGATGTTTGTTAATAGCACCTTTAGAGGGCAGCACTGAGTAATGTTTGTTTATTTCACGTTATAGCACCTTTAGAGGGCAGTGCTGAGTAATGTTTGTTTATTTCACGTTATAGCACCTTTAGAGGGCAGTGCTGAATAATGTTTATTTCATGTTAATAGCACCTATAGAGGGCAGCGCTGAGTAATGTTTATTTCATGTTAATAGCACCTGTAGAGGGCAGCGCTGAGTAATATTTGTTTATTTGATGTTTGTTAATAGCACCTTTAGAGGGCAGTGCTGAGTAATGTTTATTTCATGTTAATAGCACCTTTAGAGGGCAGCGCTGCATAATGTTTGTTAATTTGATGTTTATTAAAAGCACCTTTAGAGGGCAGTGCTGAGTAATGTTTGTTTATTTGATGTTTGTTAGTAACACCTTTAAAGGGCACCGCTGAGTAATATTTGTTTATTTTGTATTAATAGCACCTTTAGAGGGTAGTGCTGAGTAATGTTTGTTTATTTGATGTTTGTTACTAACACCTTTAGAGAGCAGCACTGAGTAATGTTTGTTAGTAACACCTTTAGAGGGCAGCGCTGAGCAATGTTTGTTTATTTGATGTTTGTTACTAACACCTTTAGAGAGCAGTGCTGAGTAATGTTTGTTTATTTGATGTTTGTTACTAACACCTTTAGAGAGCAGTGCTGAGTAATGTTTGTTTAGTAACACCTTTAGAGGGCAGCACTGAGTAATGTTTGTTTATTTGATGTTTGTTACTAACACTTTTAGAGGGCGGCGCTGAGTAATGTTTGTTTATTTGATGTTTGTTACTAACACCTTTAGAGAGCAGTGCTGAGTAATGTTTGTTTAGTAACACCTTTAGAGGGCAGCACTGAGTAATGTTTGTTTATTTGATGTTTGTTACTAACACCTTTAGAGAGCAGTGCTGAGTAATGTTTGTTTATTTGATGTTTGTTACTAACACCTTTAGAGAGCAGTGCTGAGTAATGTTTGTTTAGTAACACCTTTAGAGGGCAGCACTGAGTAATGTTTGTTTATTTGATGTTTGTTACTAACACTTTTAGAGGGCGGCGCTGAGTAATGTTTGTTTATTTGATGTTTGTTACTAACACCTTTAGAGAGCAGTGCTGAGTAATGTTTGTTTAGTAACACCTTTAGAGGGCAGCACTGAGTAATGTTTGTTTATTTGATGTTTGTTACTAACACGTTTAGAGAGCAGTGCTGAGTAATGTTTGTTAGTAACACCTTTAGAGGGCGGCGCTGAGTAATGTTTGTTTATTTGATGTTTGTTACTAACACCTTTAGAGAGCAGCACTGAGTAATGTTTGTTAGTAACACCTTTAGAGGGCGGCGCTGAGCAATGTTTGTTTATTTGATGTTTGTTACTAACACGTTTAGAGAGCAGTGCTGAGTAATGTTTGTTTATTTGATGTTTGTGACTAACACCTTTAGAGAGCAGTGCTGAGTAATGTTTGTTTAGTAACACCTTTAGAGGGCAGCACTGAGTAATGTTTGTTTATTTGATGTTTGTTACTAACACTTTTAGAGGGCGGCGCTGAGTAATGTTTGTTTATTTGATGTTTGTTACTAACACCTTTAGAGAGCAGTGCTGAGTAATGTTTGTTTAGTAACACCTTTAGAGGGCAGCACTGAGTAATGTTTGTTTATTTGATGTTTGTTACTAACACGTTTAGAGAGCAGTGCTGAGTAATGTTTGTTTAGTAACACCTTTAGAGGGCGGCGCTGAGTAATGTTTGTTTATTCAATGTTTGTTACTAACACCTTCAGAGAGCAGTGCTGAGTAATGTTTGTTTATTTGATGTTTGTTTAGTAACACCTTTAGAGGGCAGCACTGAGTAATGTTTGTTTATTTGATGTTTGTTTAGTAACACCTTTAGAGGGCAGCACTGAGTAATGTTTGTTTATTTGATGTTTGTTACTAACACTTTTAGAGGGCGGCGCTGAGTAATGTTTGTTTATTTGATGTTTGTTACTAACACCTTTAGAGAGCAGTGCTGAGTAATGTTTGTTTAGTAACACCTTTAGAGGGCAGCACTGAGTAATGTTTGTTTATTTGATGTTTGTTACTAACACGTTTAGAGAGCAGTGCTGAGTAATGTTTGTTTAGTAACACCTTTAGAGGGCGGCGCTGAGTAATGTTTGTTTATTCAATGTTTGTTACTAACACCTTCAGAGAGCAGTGCTGAGTAATGTTTGTTTATTTGATGTTTGTTTAGTAACACCTTTAGAGGGCAGCACTGAGTAATGTTTGTTTATTTGATGTTTGTTACTAAGACCTTTAGAGAGCAGTGCTGAGTAATGTTTGTTTATTTGATGTTTGTTTAGTAAAACCTTTAGAGAGCAGTGCTGAGTAATGTTTGTTACTAACAACTTTAGAGAGCAGTGCTGAGTAATGTTTGTTTGTTTGATGTTTGTTTAGTAACACCTTTAGAGAGCGGTGCTGAGTAATGTTTGTTAGTAACACCTTTAGAGGGCAGCACTGAGTAATGTTTGTTTATTTGATGTTTGTTACTAACACCTTTAGAGAGCAGTGCTGAGTAATGTTTGTTTAGTAACACCTTTAGAGGGCAGCACTGAGTAATGTTTGTTTATTTGATGTTTGTTACTAACACCTTTAGAGAGCAGTGCTGAGTAATGTTTGTTTAGTAACACCTTTAGAGGGCAGCACTGAGTAATGTTTGTTTATTTGATGTTTGTTACTAACACCTTTAGAGAGCAGTGCTGAGTAATGTTTGTTTAGTAACAACTTTAGAGGGCAGTGCTGAGTAATGTTTGTTTATTTAATGTTAATAACACCTTTAGAGGGCAGCGCTGAGTAATGTTTGTTTATTTGATGTCTGTTACTAACACCTTTAGAGGGCAGCGCTGAGTAATGTTTGTTTATTTAATGTTAATAACACCTTTAGAGGGCAGTGCTGAGTAATGTTTGTTTATTTAATGTTAATAACACCTTTAGAGGGCGGCGCTGAGTAATGTTTGTTTATTTGATGTTTGTTACTAACACCTTTAGAGAGCAGTGCTGAGTAATGTTTGTTTAGTAACACCTTTAGAGGGCAGCGCTGAGTAATGTTTGTTTATTTAATGTTAATAACACCTTTAGAGGGCGGCGCTGAGTAATGTTTGTTTATTTAATGTTAATAACACCTTTAGAGGGCGGCGCTGAGTAATGTTTGTTTATTTGATGTTTGTTACTAACACCTTTAGAGAGCAGTGCTGAGTAATGTTTGTTTAGTAACACCTTTAGAGGGCAGCGCTGAGTAATGTTTGTTTATTTAATGTTAGTAACACCTTTAGAGGGCAGCGCTGAGTAATGTTTGTTTATTTAATGTTAATAACACCTTTAGAGGGCAGCGCTGAGTAATGTTTGTTTATTTAATGTTAGTAACGCCTTTAGAGGGCAGCGCTGAGTAATGTTTGTTTATTTAATGTTAATAACACCTTTAGAGGGCGGCGCTGAGTAATGTTTGTTTATTTGATGTTTGTTACTAACACCTTTAGAGAGCAGTGCTGAGTAATGTTTGTTTAGTAACACCTTTAGAGGGCAGCGCTGAGTAATGTTTGTTTATTTAATGTTAATAACACCTTTAGAGGGCGGCGCTGAGTAATGTTTGTTTATTTAATGTTAATAACACCTTTAGAGGGCGGCGCTGAGTAATGTTTGTTTATTTGATGTTTGTTACTAACACCTTTAGAGGGCAACGCTGAGTAATGTTTGTTTATTTAATGTTAATAACACCTTTAGAGGGCAGTGCTGAGTAATGTTTGTTTATTTAATGTTAATAACACCTTTAGAGGGCGGCGCTGAGTAATGTTTGTTTATTTGATGTTTGTTACTAACACCTTTAGAGAGCAGTGCTGAGTAATGTTTGTTAGTAACACCTTTAATGTTAATAACACCTTTAGAGGGCGGCGCTGAGTAATGTTTGTTTATTTAATGTTAATAACACCTTTAGAGGGCGGCGCTGAGTAATGTTTGTTTATTTAATGTTAATAACACCTTTAGAGGGCGGCGCTGAGTAATGTTTGTTTATTTGATGTTTGTTACTAACACCTTTAGAGAGCAGTGCTGAGTAATGTTTGTTTAGTAACACCTTTAGAGGGCAGCGCTGAGTAATGTTTGTTTATTTAATGTTAGTAACACCTTTAGAGGGCAGCGCTGAGTAATGTTTGTTTATTTAATGTTAATAACACCTTTAGAGGGCAGCGCTGAGTAATGTTTGTTTATTTAATGTTAGTAACGCCTTTAGAGGGCAGCGCTGAGTAATGTTTGTTTATTTAATGTTAATAACACCTTTAGAGGGCGGCGCTGAGTAATGTTTGTTTATTTGATGTTTGTTACTAACACCTTTAGAGGGCAGCACTGAGTAATGTTTCTTTATGTGATGTTAATAACACCTTTAGAGGGCAGTGCTGAGTAATGTTTGTTTATTTAATGTTAATAACACCTTTAGAGGGCGGCGCTGAGTAATGTTTGTTTATTTGATGTTTGTTACTAACACCTTTAGAGAGCAGTGCTGAGTAATGTTTGTTTAGTAACACCTTTAGAGGGCAGCGCTGAGTAATGTTTGTTTATTTAATGTTAATAACACCTTTAGAGGGCGGCGCTGAGTAATGTTTGTTTATTTAATGTTAATAACACCTTTAGAGGGCGGCGCTGAGTAATGTTTGTTTATTTGATGTTTGTTACTAACACCTTTAGAGAGCAGTGCTGAGTAATGTTTGTTTAGTAACACCTTTAGAGGGCAGCGCTGAGTAATGTTTGTTTATTTAATGTTAGTAACACCTTTAGAGGGCAGCGCTGAGTAATGTTTGTTTATTTAATGTTAATAACACCTTTAGAGGGCAGCGCTGAGTAATGTTTGTTTATTTAATGTTAGTAACGCCTTTAGAGGGCAGCGCTGAGTAATGTTTGTTTATTTAATGTTAATAACACCTTTAGAGGGCGGCGCTGAGTAATGTTTGTTTATTTGATGTTTGTTACTAACACCTTTAGAGAGCAGTGCTGAGTAATGTTTGTTTAGTAACACCTTTAGAGGGCAGCGCTGAGTAATGTTTGTTTATTTAATGTTAATAACACCTTTAGAGGGCAGTGCTGAGTAATGTTTGTTTATTTAATGTTAATAACACCTTTAGAGGGTAGTGCTGAGTAATGTTTGTTTATTTGATGTTTGTTACTAACACCTTTAGAGAGCAGTGCTGAGTAATGTTTATTTAGTAACACCTTTAGAGGGCAGCGCTGAGTAATGTTTGTTTATTTAATGTTAATAACACCTTTAGAGGGCAGCGCTGAGTAATGTTTCTTTATGTGATGTTTGATCTGTAGAGGACAGCGCTAAGTAATGTTTGTTTATTTGATGTGTGTTACTAACACCTTTAGAGGGTGGCAGTGAGTAATGGTTGTTTATGTGATGTTGGTTAATAACGCTTTTAGATGGTGGTGGAAAGTATTGTTTGTTCATTTAGTGTTTGTTATTAAAACCTTTAGAGGGCAACTGTAAGTATTGTTTGATTATTTGGTGTTTGTTAATAAAACCTCTAGACGGTGGCTGTAAGTAATGTCTGTTTGGTGTCTGTTATTAAAACCTTCAGAGGGCAGCACAGAGTAATTTTTGTTTATTTGATGTTTGTTAATAATACCTTCAACCCTGTAATAGTAAATTAAAATAGTCTGGAATAGTAAACTAAAAGTCAGAGGTGTTGGGTCAGGTTTTGTGAACGTGTTTTGTTCCGCATCAGATGTCTTTATATATTAATGTCACACAGTCAAACAGAAGGTCCAGTGTTTAGATGTTAAAACCAAATTCATCATTATACTGATTAAGATATGGTAACTATAATAAATCTTCCACTTACATTATCATCTTATATTTCTTATAATCATCAGATTCATCCTCTTAGACAGCGTTACAACATGTTCTTCCTTCTGATGTGTGCAATTACACATTTCCACCAGAAAGGTCTTCAAATCCCCAAAACTTACATAGCGTAGCTTGAAGATTTTAAAACTGAACATGAATCAGTGATTAATTTTCATACACATGCCGTAGATACTTTAGACATGACCATTATTGTAAACAATTACCTTATTTAAAAGAAAAAAATGACAATGCAGTCTAAAATATCAGGTGCAATTATCAGCTTTGATTCTAACATGTGATCAAAAGCAACAGTAAAAATTTCCCCTCTATGGGGAATAAGATATCAGCCACTACTATATCAAGCACTGCTAGACAAAAATATAAAAATGTTCTGAGGAAATGGTCAGAAAGGGAAGACAAAATGGGTTTATTAGAAGTGCACATCCAAATAATGCTTATACCCATAGACCTTCTTTTGTTTTATCCAAACAATGCAAGACGAGAAGACGATATTCCAAGAGTGGGCGCACAATCGGGCTTTAAACGCATCTGTGCTCCTGCAGGCTTGTGGGCCTTGCCAAGTCTCCCAGGAGCCACTTCTCTCTCACCAGACCATCACCACCAGCTTCTGCCAGCTTTTTTTTCCCCTCCTTTCCCTGGTAAATCGTCAGATAATAGGCATGGCCGGTAGCCATTGTTTTGCCCGGGTAAAGTGTTTAAAATGAATTTACCCGGTGAGTGCGGAGAATACATTTCGTATTATGCGTGTCGCTGATGTACAAGGGGCCTGTTCCAAAAAATGTATCGAGCTAGCATGCCAAGCCCTGTACTGGGGGCATCTCGCAGTGCCTGCGGCCTCCACAAAAGGCCCCACACAATCGGCACTGTTAGCTATGCATGCCACGCTGTTGCCGTGGCTAAGGGGGTAGGGAGGGTGGGCGGGGAGGCGGTAAAGGGGTGCAGCAATGCCACGCAGGGGCGACAGGCAAACACACTTTGTTTTGTTGCTGCTCACACACACTTTTTTGTTTGCGTCTTGAGGCTTTGTCAGTTTCGCTCCTCTTGGATCTGACCAAAGCCGAGGAGACATGAAAGATGCTTCCCAGAACACTCAGCATAACACAGTCATTGACTCTTTTGGATTGGACAAGAGGCTGGCACGGCAGCAAAAACTGGGCTGCTCACCACAAACTGGATGAGGGTTATAAAGACAGAAGCCCAGCTGGACTGACCCAGCCCTGCTCCTGCCAACCAAGGTCCGGTCAGCTGCCTATTTTTAACACTGAACCTTCCTAACCTTTAATTAGACTGAGGGGACCCCACTGCAGAGAGGACCACTCATAGTCAAGAAGAACAGTTGCAAATAATTAGCTGCATGCTAGTCAATTAAGGACAGACAACAATGCACTCAGGATAGAGGAAACTTGCAAGGACAGGAGTACATATAGTAGGTGTAGCAAGCATATCTATAGCTCTAGATGTTAGCTATTTATCTCCATTTTGCTTCTTACCACAAGAAACAGAACTTCTAGCAATCACTGGTTATAATTGTTTGTTATATATTTATCTGCGTTTTAATCCCACCACACATTGTCTGGCTCTGCTGAATTATGAATCTACTCTTTATTGTGCTGTTTTAGATGCCTTGCTTCTTCAACTGTTAGAGCTAGGCCTTAAATGGGCCATACATTTCAAATCTTGGTAAAAAATGAGGAACAAAACTCTGACTTCTACAATATTCTACAATATTACCCATTTCTGCTAGGACCCTCAAAGAATTCTAATAGTATGTTAGTGGTAAGCTAACAAACATGCACATGAACATTGTTTGGTCATTTTACATTAAAAGGGAGCATTTGAAGCTTGTAAAAGACATTTCAAACTTTATCTAAACTTGTACCAAACACATTAACATATATATTTACTTTGTAGCAGTACCATGACTCCTTTAGAGCCCCAGCATAGAGCTGCTGCAGTTTTCTATTTGTCTAAAATGTACTGATCATGCTCAAACGTGTATTCACAACCAGTGGATGGCTAGGACAGGGGTTGGCAACCTAAATGTTAAGAAGTGCTATTTTGTCCTTTTAACCAAAATCAAACAACCTTTACCATCATGGCTGAAAATATGTCCTAATGTGAGCTTGCTAATGCCCTAGTATAGACAAAAAAGTATACATATGAAAATTCAGACTGACAACATTAGTCTACTTTAAGCTTTAGCTCAGCTATAGCAGCTTTTCTCACATCTCTGGCAGGAAACCTTTCCTCAAAGGTAGAACAGTTTCTTGTAAAATGTCTTTCAATGTTAATTTTTTTTTATGAGGCTGAAGTCAACGCTTCATTCACCAGCTTCTTGTTTGATTTTTTTCAGTTCCACCTTAAATGTGCCTCTGGAGCTGACCCATGATCCTAGATCTTTTATCTCACAGAACTGGTTCCACCTATGGTAAATATAAACTTGATTGGTTGATTCCAATTTTCGTAATTATATCAATGGTTAATCTGACATGTCAGACCTTCAGTTCAGCTTCTGAGGTGTTAACCAATAGGAGAGCTAGCTTGTTTGTATCTACCTACATACCATGGAGAAAATCTGATTGGACAGATTTCCATTAGGCATTTAATCCTTTTGTTTTCAGCTAATATTTAACAAGAGAATCAATACAGTAACTCCACAGTGACAGTAACAGTACAGTACAGTACAATATAGTAACAGGTTAAACACAGTGAGCATGATTATTATATTACACAAAAATCCTAACCCTAACCGTATTTCAGACAATCTTTAGAGATCTTTGAGTATTCTGTACTGATTAATATAATTACATGCAAAATGTAATTTTGCTAAACTCTTAAAGTAAATTTTTTAGTGTCCAACAAAAGAGTGCAGGTGCTCCTGAAGACATCGCAACTATTTAACTCTGCAAAATCTTCGCAAATTGGAATTCACCTTCAAATTAGTGAATCAGGAGATCATATAAAAACTCTGAGGTCATTTAGGGTCACCATAATACTATATGGTGTTTGTTCACCATCATACTTATAAATGAACTACACTGAGAGGTACTAAGGAACAGGACCCTCTTTGTAAACTGCGTAACTCCTCACCCATTCAGCTCCTAAGTGTTAAAAAGCTTGCTGTAGTAATTTGTTGCCTTGAGGTCAACCTCAAAGGCCTGGCCATCTCTCGTACCCACCAATAGACATCATGATTTGTAAACGCTTTCATTTGCTTGTGGAGGAGTTCGACCTTGATAAAGACCAGAGGAGAGATGGAGCTCACTCATAATGGACTGGTGTGTATGGGAGGGTCGTGAGAAAAGCATGGTCACGCCATTATTGGGATATTTCAACCGGGCCTCTGGATTGACCCTCCCAAAGCCATATTGTAGTGACTGGCCTCTTAATGGGGGGGCTGATTCATGAGGGTTACAATAGACATGTCTCTACACAGAGGACACCCCCCCCCCCCATCAATGTGTGTATTGGGTTGTGCCCAAGGGGATGCAGTGTAGTCTCCTTTTAAATTAGCTGAGAGGTGAATGGGTGCATCACAAACCGAACTGTTGTATCGGCGGTTCCTTGTTGCATAATGATTCCTCCTCCAACGCAAAGACCACTGCATTCTAAATCCATCCATACTCTGCATCAGCTACCATTCCAAAACAGAGTAAATGTCAACTACTATTCTGAAAAACAAAGCATATGCATATTTTGATGGTTTTTGTTTTTTCCACCAGGATACATTGTTTCTCAATGTTTGATCTGGGTTCTAAGGTTAATGATTATGAAATGAATAGTTGAATAGGAGGAACTGATCCTAGCATCAAGTGCAGACAGGAACCCTCAGGGCCTTCAGAGAATGTTTTCTGGGAACTTAAAAATCTGGAATTTTTGTTCATTAGAATCATGCTTGTATTTAAACTCTACAAGTACTATAATATTTCTCTTGTTTCATAGTTTGGATGGAAACAAAAGGGTCAAATTCTTGAAATGTCCCATGGAAAATTGGCTAGCTCTCCTATTGGTTAGGACTTTAGATTAGCTGTCAGCGTAATTATGAAGTGACAGAGGAATCAACCAATCATGTATTGATTTCCAATGGGTGACAACAATTTTGCAAGAACACAATGCCACGCCAGGCTGTCTAGAAGTTGCAGTTATGTCATTGACTTTGAATACCAAGGGCAGCCTAATTAATGGAGGGTTAGAAATAAAAAGGGCAGTAGTTCTACACCGGATCCCTATTGAAGGAGTTACTATGAACCTACTACAAGGTAAAATTGTTCATTAAGACCCCCAAGTGATCCTCAAGACCCTGGTGGCTCTTTCATTTAAGGCTGAGTTATACATTTGCATCTGCATCATACACAAATATACAAATAGGTGTCTGCCAACATGCATCCATCACATGATCATATGCCCTATGCCACAGTTTCCAAACTAGAATGTAGAGAATCATGTCAACTCCATTACAATAGGGTGGACAGCAATTTCATGGACACACATAAAATATTCAGCAAAATAAATGTAAATTATAAAATAAATATTCTAAACATCTAAACTCTGGAATATCATGTTTATGAGTGTAAGAAAGTATGGAGGATCTTCTAATTTGTTGTTATCTAGTCATGTATTACACTTCCTGAAGATGATCAGGCAGCACCTTGGACCTGGGGCAACATCCACAGCATCCAGTTGAAGAAAACAGTGCAAAATACAGTCTTATGCAAAGGGGTTGGTATAGTGTAGTGGGTAACACCTCTACCTTCTATACTGTAGACTGGGCTTCAATCCCCTGCTTGGACAAACACTCTACACTATAATAATAATAGTCCTTGGGCAAGACTCCTAACACTAAGTTCGCCAACCTGTGTATGATGATCAAACTGTAAGTTGCTCTGGATAAGAGCATTAGCCAAATGCCATAAATGTAAATGTTTGAACACCTCTGGTCGGACAACATATTGTGTTGATTTTCTAAGTGAAAACAAGGTAACTCCTCTACAGAGAACACACTTACATATGACATTTTTCTTCTAATTTCAGTGCACATTTCTATTTTTTTGGTCATTTTTATTCATTTTTTTCTGATTTGAACATATTGGGGCAAGATAAAACATAAAATATAAAATGTGCCATAACTTTTGCCCACGCTTTCATGTTAACCCTGTAAAATCGCTTATTACACACGAAGGCTTATTAATTTGTAACACAGGTTTACATAGACTACAAGTGTGTAGTAAAACCTTGGAGCCACTGGTGGGTCCTGGCCATTCAAGGGGGTGAAATAAAATAAATAAATAAATGAATAAAAACCATAAGTAATTGTGCCGTCTCTGTAGATCATGTGTTTTTTTTCACTTACGAAATCAACATGTCATTAAACCAGTGGGGCCCAAACATTTGCACATGGCTGTAGGTAAAATGCTTCTCAAAACCAATGTTATATATGTTATATGTTAATTATACTAGGGATTGTAACGGCACCTTACAGTGATAATGACCCTTCAATATTTTTATAATGTTTGGAAAATGTTATATAAATATTATAATTAGAAATATTAATAAATATTTCTAATGTTGCCCCTCTACTAACAACTGATGCTCAAACTGCTCCTTTTGATTTTGTGCTAGTCCTAGTTCAGGTGGAGCACTGTTTTGGGCCTTGTCCCACCCCCAACTCTACCAAATAGCCAGTCATCATTTGATTGATACACAGCTCCGTAGATTTGCACGATGCATAATTGAGATTTTGTCTTCATTTGAATTTTTTGGGTAATTTCTAACACATTGTAAGATGCTATAAGATCAATAGATGACAATATACACATTTAACTGACAGTGTAATTGTGGCGTGGCAACTCATTCTGTCACACTCATAGTTGAGGTGTTTCATGCACATTTACCACATAAAGTTAGGTGATTTTCAGTGATTCAGCTCGCTATAGTGAAAATTCAGTGTTGTGTGGCTATTACAGATTTTCTAAGGATATTGATAAAATACAAAAACACAATCTCTACCCTAAGACAAGCACACAGAAGCCTTTACTACTCTCAAAGTATTTGAAAGTTAAGTTATTATTATTATAATATACTGTTACTGTTTTAAAATGATTTTTAACAGTTACAATCAAATAATCCTGAAATGTGGGGGTGCTGCAACCCCCCCCAGCTCCTCCACTCCCTGTGGCCATGGTCTCTAATGCAGAAAATAATCTTGGCAAGTGAAATCATCTTAAATCCATCCAATACATCAAATATGTCTCATGTCCAGATGTACAAATATTACAAGATATAATAAAGTGGAAACAGCGATAACAAGGGGTTAACTGTATTTTCTAAAGTATCATGAGAAGAATGTTTCATAGGTCACACTCTTACATCAGTGCAGCACCATGACTCATTAATGATGTAATGAGAGAGGTTATGTATGTGTGTTGGTGTTAACCATTGCAGTCCAATGAAAGAGGTCACTATCAGCAGTTTGTGGGGGAACTACAAGTTCTAACTGCCTGCATGATAAGGGTTTGTTCACCATGTCAGTGAAAATACCTCCCATGTTGTTCTGTCCTTTGACCCACTGACCCTGTGGCATTGCTCGGTCGGTATTCACTGTGGTTTTCCCATTGCTGCTACATGCATTCCCTGTTTTGCCACATTGTCTCTGCAGTCATCCTTCCACTGCCTCCACAAATGCATCATTAAAGTTTTACACAAGCCCAGACCGACTAAAGGGAGGATGACCAATAAAGCACTTTCACCCCCACAGGAGCCACATTTCCACTCAAACAATTACACAGACTTTTTTTCCACAGTCACACTTAAAGCCGCCAATCAGGAGCCACTGCAGCTTCAAGGTTTCTGGTCCAACAACAAAATAGTCTTGGAATAAGTGTTAAACATTGCAAGACAGGAACATTGCAAGGTGTAACCAATCAATCTGACATGTTCCCATCTTTACTGATACTAAACTGGTTAGAATAAATGTCACATGATTAAACAAGATGAATAATTCTTGTAAACAAGCAGTCAGCACATCTGCAAATGAAAACGTAGACTTTGTTTCGAGCACCTACTATTCATGAACAATCCAGCCAAAAGTGGTGTAAATGGAAATGCTACAACTTAAGGAGCTTATTGTAACAGACTGTGGGGGTAGCTGTAAGTAGAAACCAGAAAATTCGAAAAGTTTAAAAAATTGATGCAAACACAATTGATTCATTGCAGTCCTGTGTTGTTTGCAGTACAACATAAATACATAAATATATAAGCATAACATTTAGTATGAGAAGTGAAAAAACTTGTATTTTATGTACATGACATGTATAGCATGTATTATTTGATTCAGGGTCTTAGTTGTAACACAGTGTTAAGCCTTGGGTTCACTACCCAACTTAACAGATCATAAAATGACTGTGCGTCTCACACTATTGCACTGTTTTTGGACTGAACAGAACTCGCTGGACTTGTAAAAACTCTCGCAAACTCTTGCATTATCAAATTACTAGGAGATGCAAATAAACAAAGATGGAGTGTCTCGCTGCTGCTGCTGGTTTTCTCTTGCATGGACACAGTAAAGAAGCAGCGGGTGAACGTGTTTAAGTGAGGGTCCTGGATTTAAAAATGTGATTGGTTTGGTGTTTCTTTAAAATGTACATAAACTCGATTGTGCTTGTGCCTTAAACTCAGCTCATTAAAAAGAGACTTTTCACCATTTTTCTTTGTGTATTTTCATCTTTCACAATCTCTGTTTTCATTGGCTGTTGCAGCAGTCAGTTCAGATTGAGTTGTTGACCAGTTTACTCTAGATTACGCTCAGGGCCAAAAAAAGAAGAAACTTTTGAGAAACTTTGAGAAACTTTGACTGGTCTGAAACGTTATCTGAGTCTGCACCCCTTACACATGACTTCTCTCTGATTCTCTCTCCAACTGTGGATGCCAATTGACCCAAAAAACTGCAGACTACAGCCAACTAGCACAGACTCGGCCAGACTGAGAATCTGGGCTAGAATTGGAGTAAAACTCGTGGAACGTTACCACAGCTTCAGAACTAACCAGGGCCTGTGGACAATGCACGTTAACCTACGCTAATCTTTTACTATGAGTTGTTCAGGTGCTGCAAAATGGTGCTTTATTACAGCTACACTATAAGCTCCATATGTCCAAACGTACTGCTGCTAACATAACACTGTGAATCATATAAGGTGTCTGTTGGAAACAAGCATTATTGCCGTAGTGTAAATGAGATAAATACAGGCTTTTAATGAAGATAATTAAAACATTTCTGCATTAAAAACTGCCACATAATGGCATTTTAAGCATTTGACTATATGTGACCCTCAGTGGAAGTAAATTTTATTCACAATGACCTTATGTGTGTCTCAGCCAATCAGACGTTAGAACTGACCTATCTGCCCCAGAGAGTACTGACTACATAGAGCAGGAAAGTCCAGAATAATCAGGTTCTAGTCAGTTATTAACACGAACTACAACAATGTGGATTCAAAAAATCCTTAGTCAGCACAGGATCCTTATTTATCAGTTTGATATCAGCATGGTTGTTTCCAGGGCTTGTGCTGTACTGATCATATTCAAAATCAAAATTCAAAAAGTTTTCCAGTGAACTACAGTGCATCCGGAAAGTATTCACAGCGCTTCACTTTTTCCACATTTTGTTTTGTTACAGCCTTATTCCAAATTTAATTATATTAATCTTTTTCCTCAAAATTCTACACAAAATACCCCATTGTGACCATGTGAAAAAAGTTTTCTCGAGAGTTTTGAAAATGTATTAAAATTAAAAAACAAAGAAATCATATTTACATAAGTATTCACAGCCTTTGCCATGAAGCTCAAAATTGAGCTCAGGTGCATCCTGTTTCCACTGATCATCCTTGAGATGTTTCTACAGCTTAAATGGAGTCCACCTGTGGTTGATTGGACATGATTTGGAAAGGCACACACCTGTCTATATAAGGTCCCACAGTTGACTGCATGTCAGAGCGCAAACACCAAGCATGAAGTCAAAGGAATTGTCTGTAGACCTCCGAGACAAAATTGTCTCGAGGCACAAATCTGGGGAAGGATACAGAAAAATTACTGCTGCGTTGAAGGTCCCAATGAGCACAGTGGCCTCCATCATTCGTAAATGGAAGAAGTTCGGAACCACCAGGACTCTTCCTAGAGCTGGCCGGCCGTCTAAATTGAGCGATCGGGGGAGAAGGGCCTTGGTCAGGGAGGTGACCAAGAACCCAATGATCACTCTGTCAGAGCTCCAGCGTTCCTCCGTGGAGAGAGGAGAACCTTGCAGAAGGACAACCATCTCTGCAGCAATCCACCAATCAGGCCTGTATGGCAGAGTGGCCAGGCGAAAGCCACTCCTTAGTAAAAGGCACAAGGCAGCCCGTCTGGAATTTGCAAAAAGGCACCTGAAGGACTCTCAGACCATGAGAAACAAAATTCTCTGGTCTGATGAGACAAAGATTGAACTCTTTGGTGTGAATGCCAGGCGTCATGTTTGGAGGAAACCAGGCACTGCTCATCACGAGGCCAATACCATCCCTACAGTCAAGCATGGTGGTGGCAGCATCATGCTATGGGGATGTTTCTCAGCAGCAGGAACTGGCAGACTAGTCAGGATAGAGGGAAAGATGAATGCCGCAATGTACAGAGACATCCTGGATAAAAACCTGCTCCAGAGCGCTCTTGACCTCAGACTGGGGCGACGGTTCATTTTTCAGCAGGACAACGATCCGAAGCACACAGCCAAGATCTCAAAGCAGTGGCTTCAGGACCACTCTGTGAATGTCCTGGAGTGGCCCAGCCAGAGCCCAGACTTGAATCCGATTGAACATCTCTGGAGAGATCTGAAAATGGCTGTGCACAGACGTCTCCCATCCAACCTGATGGAGCTTCAGAGGTACTGCAAAGAAGAATGGGCAAAACTGCCTAAAGATAGGTGTGCCAAGCTTGTGGCATCATATTCAAAAAGACTTGAGGCTGTAGTTGCTGCCAAAGGTGGTTCTACAAAGTATTAAGCAAAGGCTGTGAATACTTATGTAAATATGATTTCTTTGTTTTTTAATTTTAATAAATTTTCAAAACTCTCGAGAAAACGTTTTTCACATGGTCACAATGGGGTATTTTGTGTAGAATTTAGAGGAAAAAGATTAATTTAATTCAATTTGGAATAAGGCTGTAACAAAACAAAATGTGGAAAAAGTGAAGCGCTGTGAATACTTTCCGGATGCACTGTAGACATGTTGTGGAGTTGAAACTTTGTTCACTGCATTATATGTCAGCATTTCAACAAGGTTGGAGTGACATCTGGGCAAGACTGCTGAGAAGCCTTGCAAAGCAATCAAAAATCCACCTGCGTTTGGTCTGACTGGCTAAAACCTCATATCAGGTTCTGTGCATGCACTCTTTTCCTGATGCAACTATGACATATGTTACGTCTCTCTTGATAGATAATATTAACTGAACTGGACAGTACATCATGCCTGTGGATACAAAGTCAGAGCAGTACTCTGGGAACACACAATATATGGCCTTGATAAGTCTAGTGCAGATAAAATGAACTGAAATCTGCTGTGTGAGGGGGTGAGAGACACTAAGGCACATATTCCACATGTATTTTTGATTAACTTTTAAATAGTACAGCAAAAGCCACACATGTTCATATCGCAACCCCACATAATGGGTGTACCAAAGGAAGGAACTGTGCTAATTGGACTCAGTGATAATATTAGAGTCGTTTTGTAAATGAAGTACCCTTGGGTAGATAAAACCACAGGTGCAGATAATGTTCATGTTCATGTTCAAAGTGCCCTCATAAGAGTCCTATGCATGTTAATCTATAGTAGATGACATTTGGGGTGATGAAGAACGTAGTGTCCAAACTTTGCTAACACAGATTGTACACTGTAATTATGAATGGTTCACATATCAGATTAACAAGTGAACCAAAAAAAATAATAGACATAGGCAGGGCTTCCACTCAAACGTTTTTGCGAATTTTAACCATTTCTGAAAAGTGGGTAAAAGGAAATGCCTGAAGTTGCTGAACTGTAGCCCACAAAACCCCCATCAAATACTACCTGGAAAAACAGTTCTGCAAGGACAGAGTGCCAAACACATAAGTTTACTCCTGCTATGTCAACACAGACAGAAAAACTGTTTCCATTACTGTTTTTCACATTTCTCCTGTATCAATAAACAAACTGTTCCACTTCATCCAAGCATAAAACCTCTTTTGTCATTTTTAGGTATTTTGTTTTTTTTCATTCCTGGCTTTTTCATCAGTTTTTATTGTGCATTTTCAGTATATAATAGTCTATTTTCAAGTTCTATATTTGGCATATTGATAGGTAAGTTAGTATGCTAGCATGTTTATGGGACTTATGTGAGTTTGCAGGGTGAAATTTTTCTAGCCTTAGCCAGGCTAAGCTGCTCTTGCACTCCAAATGCTCAGAGTTAAGCCTTGGCCTGCTGTCCAGGCACAAGGGTCAATGTTCATTGACTAGTTTGTTTAGATGAGGGCTTGAATGCTAAGGTTCCGACCTTACTGACCTCTCTTCTATTAGGCCCTAATAAGCATTAGCTCTGGAGTTTTCCAAGCATGGTCAAACATATGTCAAGGATAATTTGAGGTCAAATGAAGCTGACCTGATATAATCTGCTTCGAAAGCAGCCAACCATTTGCTGTGTTTAATGATGCCTGTGTCTTTTAGAATCTGACGGAGTTGAAAAGGTTTTATTGGACCTTTACTGCCACGCGGTCCCCGGAGCTTGAAAGGATCTGCAAACACACCCCTGCCGAGACACACCCACATTCACAGTCAAACACACACCAAGTCCTACGAACTCTTCTGAACTAGCTTGTTTATGAAATGTGTGAATTAGTCAAGAGCAACTCCTATAAAAATAGTTAAGATGAAAACTGGGGAAGGCGTAAACTTGCAGTGTGGCTACCCAGTTGAGTGGACATTTCATCATCTTTTATATATTCTTACTTCTCCGTAATTGACATAGAAGGCAAAAAAGAAGTGCTGGGATCAGAGCAAGGGTCAGATACCCTGCAGTGTGTTGTTTAAATACTAAATGGTGGTAGCTTGAGCAAGCTTACAACCTTAGAATCTCCTGGATAAAACCCACTGTCCTCCGGTGCTGAGATTCAAACCATCAAATCAAAAGTTTACCTAAAACCATGTATTATGTTCATTGCTTGCTTTAGTTTTGTTTTGGAGCTACATGGCTGAAGTAGCTAAGTAATGGAAGTAATGGAAGCTTATAGCTACCAATTATCACTGTGCCAACTATATGCCTGAATCATCACATAGTTCAAATGTACAGACAAAATTTAGGTTTCAAGATTAGAAAAGCTGATATATGTTAACTACAGGCTACTTCACTATAAAAAACTGCACATCAATGCGTCACATAAAAACCGTGTTTGAAAACTACCCTTTACATTGTAATGATGGTCATGATGACAAACCAGTAGAAATTGTCCAAAATAACTTGGAAAAAAGTTTTTTCTTCTTTTCCTGTAAAATTGACAATTTTTTGGATTATTTTATGCCAATCATCAGTAATGGAAGTTATTATGCTGACAACATATGTTGTGTTTTGGATGTTGGTATGCTGGTTAACCAGCATGACCATGCTGGGTGACTAGCTAATCCAGCACCAGACCAGCACTAAACAAACATAAATCAAGTTTCATGGAACTCTTATAGGTTTAAACTGTAAGGTCCATGAAAACTAAATTAGCCTCGTAGTCTGATTGACTACATTTGGGGCTGGGGAAAAGTTGTGTAAATGTAATTTTTGATCAAACCATTGCTTTAACTTTCTAAATACAGCTACCATTGCAAGGCAGTCAGCACCACCTATTATCACACCATCTTGGTTGTTCCTTCATAATTTGGTAGGGAGATGTTGATAATGATACTGGTTTTGAAGAAAGCCAGAGAGTCTATCAAAAGACACACCACAAGACTCCATCACATGTTACTCCCTCAAGGGACCCTACAGTGTGAGTAACAGAGCTGCAGTGCATTTATTATACCCATGTGAGTTGTCAAATGAGCTTCATTACAATGTATTTACTACTTTCAACTTGAAATTCAACTTGAACACGAACATAAGACCTTATGAGCACAGGATAAACATGAAACTAAGGTCAATGCTGTTTTAATTTTCATCACAAATGTTCAGTGAAAGCAACAGTGACTGCATGTTCTTCCATGACTGTAGCCTCTAGCTTTCACACCTCTATGTTAGGTCTTGTTTTGACGGGGAATAGAACTTTTCACTTTGCTGTGGTTTTTGTGAGTTTGTAGGTTACTGATGCATCAATACAATCACTGGCCACTTTATTCAATGTTCAATTGCTTGTTAACACAAATAGCTAATCAGCCAATCTCTTGGCTGCAACTCAATGCATTTAGGGCATGTAGAGCTGGTCAGGACAACTTGCTGAAGTGCAAACCGAGCATTAGAATGGGGGAAGAAAGGTGATTTAAGTGACTTTGAACGTGTCATGGTTGTTGGTGCCAGACAGGCTGATCTGAGTATTTCAGAAACTGCTGATCTACTGGGATTTTCACATACAACCATCTCTAAGGTTTACAGAGAATGGTCCGAAAAAATATCCAGTGAGCGGCAGTTGTGTGGATGAAAATGCCTTGTTGATGTGAGAGGTCAGAGGAGAATGGGCAGACTGGTTCCAGATGGTAGAAAGGCAACAGTATCTCAAATAACCAACCAAAATCTCTGAGGAATGTTTCCAACACCTTGTTGAAAGTATACCACAAAGAATTAAAGCAGTTCTGAAGGCAAAAGGGGGTCCAACCTTTTACTAGCAAGGTGTAGATAATAAAGTGGTCAGTGAGTGTAGTTCTCCATAGTTTTCCATAGTTGTCTATCCACAGCACAGGTGTACTGGTATTACTGAAACTGCCACAAACTCTAACGTGGAACAATAACCAAATGAAAACTGGTGTTTAAAAACTGCATATGTGAGATGGCTACATTGGTGGTGTCATGGCAACAGCATGTGAGCAGCTGGGCTTTAGGCTGGATCTACGGATGGTTTGAAAAGTCAAACTATGAATATGTTTCAAATGCCAAATGCCAATTCAAACATGAATATGTGTCAAAATTGAGACCACTAATTTAAACTCTGAGGACCCTTATGTGTCCCCCAGTGTCTTACTCTCATACCTATATAAAACAAATATTCATTTCTTTTCTGGTCCATTTTTTTCTACAATAAGTATTTTTCTAAATGTATCAAAGTGATGGTTGAATAAACAGGTAAATGAATACATTTTGATTAAGGCCGTATAGTATTTGACCTCTGAAATCAAATGTGGGCTTTTCAAACCATGAAAAGGCTATTGTAGTGTAGCTTACCTTAAAGTTCCTCAGTCCCATTCTCTGAATGCACACAATATAGGTGGGTATACAAAATGTATGGGGGGGAGTATTGTGTTCGTTAACGCAAGCAACCATGGCCATTCAGGGCTTTGAGCGGGTGTCTGAAAGGGGAAAGGGCTATCAGATACGTGGGTTCAGCACTCCTAGCTGGCGAAGTTGAGTAAAAGCCTTTCAGTGTCTGTGTGAGTGAGACACTCTGGAGGATGAATGGAGATGGCTTTTAAAAGCCTAGATTACAGTAAAGCTGGCCTACGTGTTCTTTTTATCACTGTGTGCCTCTTCAATCACTTGCATCTACTCTCGCTCCCTCACCCTCTGAGGCCCTTGCTGCTCTGGCTTGTCAGCCAGTCAATGGGCTTTGTCTCTGCTCGAATTTAAACAAGTGCTTTACCACTGCTTTTCTTTCCCCATTCACGGGAGGAAGAGTGCACAGATCATCTCTGCAAAATCCATTGCGAAAGAAAAGAATTAAGTGTCTGATTCAAGTTCAAAAACACAAAGGCAAAGCCAGCAAGATGTTCTTTGTTCAGAGGAATCATTTGTGGTTGTTGTACTTTGCAGCATCTGTCAGCAGAACCCAAGAAACCACACAGCATCATTTCACTAATCTGTGGTAAGTCCAACATGTACTGATGTCTGAGTTCAAGAGAATCCCAAAGTGGCTTCAGAGAGCCTGTGGTAATAGCTTAGGCTCATATCAGATTAGCTTGGTCCCTTTTAGCTGTAACAGTTATCTTTCATCCTGAAATTCACTTACCAACTCAAAGTTTGTTCTCATGACAAATGCTTTTCAATCTGCTTTCAAAAGCACAACATGCTAATTATGCTGAGAACATGCAGTGGTTTAGCCTGCTAACACAGCCCTTTGCCTTATAGCTGGGGCTCTAACCATACTTTTATGTGAACAGGGGTGGTATGTAAACCTCTCAGAGTCAGAGCGCTGATCTAGGGTCAGTTTATTGCCTTTTTCATATGATAAAGGGATAAAAACAATACTGAAAAATCTGCTAAATACTGCTAGTGACTATAAAACTGAGTTAGCAAAATTTGTTGGGCTCACTTGTGGGCCACATCCTTGGTTTGTTCTGGCCCAGTATATGGCTGAGTCCTTGGCCCAGATATGGACTTTACACTGTAACATATGTAGAGCTATCATATATGGCCCAAATTTGGTCCCAATCTGGCCCAACTACAGTTTTGGTCCACAATATTCACACCAGAATTGTCCCACAAATGTAGAAACAAGGAAAAACTGTATGAAGCTGTCCAAGATCTGGCCCTGTTCTGGCACGTGTGCCTAACATCTACCCCGTAGTCAACCCACACTCACAAAGCCAGAATCGGCCCAAAACTCTCTGCTATCTGGGAGGTAGCAATACAAGTAGGCCTAAGCTAGTGCAAGTAAACATATTAATATAGGAATAAAGGAAATTACTCAAGTAGGAGTCACCCTACAGAGAGAAAATGCTTGAGGTTTTACTGGCAACCTGTGCTAACTCATTAGCTTATCTTAAATGATAGCGTCCATTAAATTAACCTGCTAACAGGGACTTATAGCAGGACATAAGCCACAGATTTCATTAAGGGCTATTGTACTTGTAAATGTAAAACAACAATTCAAAAAAAGAAAATAGGTGAAGAGCACTGTAGCTATTTAGGTAAGATTAGTTAGCCAGCTTACAAAATGTTTTCTTATGTTGGAAATTCAGTTGTTCAGTTTCTAGACACTCAAAAAATACACTCTGCTTAAAGTAAAATGACGATCATTTAGTTGATCATTTAGTGCTGTTACAGAGAAAAATGTACTGCAGAACTGTAACGAGAGCAGTTCCACCACTAAATTCTAATCAGTGTCATTATATAGCCCGAAGGGTCCTGATCCTAGACCAGCACTCTTACCTCTCAGATTGCATGTAGGCATAGGGTGGGGGTGGGGGTGGTATTCAGCACTGAGAGGGCCTCTGTTGGACCATTACTCCAGCCTTTAGGTTGAGAAGGCTGGGTTCATGCAACAAAACCCCAATGCTACGTTGTGCCTGACTCCCTCCCTCAAGGGAGGGTGTTTTTTTGGATCAGTAAGTAGCAAAAAAGGGTGCTGCCTGAAAGAGCCGAGAAAGAGCCAGTCTAAAAGCTGTTCTCTGAGTCGTAACCTTTGTTCTGCTCAGAAGGGGACTAATGTTTTCCAGTCCGTCCTTCAGGAATCATAGCAGGAGCTGCCCCTTCACTAGCAGGCCCACCAATCCCACCTCACTTTGCGAATAATGCCAGCCTTTGTGAATGCAGAGCCACATATAGAATCTGTACGAAGCTATGGGCTTGTAATTGACTGATTGTGGGGGTCCCCTGAGACGAGTGATTCCTGGAGGATGAATTAAATTACCCGTTAACTGATTCCTTTATTGATGTTTTTGCGATGGGAGTGAAAGCTGAGGTGCTTTGAAATGTCAACAGTTGTTGACATAACAATACCTTTTTTAGGCCTTCTTTTTAATGTAATGAAGACATCACTGAGGTCTTTTTCCTTTAGTGTTCACTTACGTGAAAAAGGGTCTGCACTGAAACACATTTTGTCATTTTCTAGCAAAACCTCCAGCATATAACCTCATAATTAGAGCAACCTGCACTAGGCTTCCACAAGCTGGAAATCATTTATTAAATTTGATAGATTTATAGATCTCAGAATTTAATACTATTTTTGGGTCAAAATAAAAAATGTCACCATTACTACATCTGTTGTAAGCAAGCCTGCTCTCCCACTACAGTGGTGGAAAAGAGGCTCTAAAGTGAGTTTTCCAGCTTTAAAGACTGGAAATCCCCTTTCTGGTGATGCATCTTGAAGGTGGGAGGAAGTTTTGAAAAACTACAAGCTATTTAGAACAAATACATGTTATTTTTCCCACTAGCTGGCTACTGCATTAGGAAGCTAGATCACTGACGTTACTGTTAGATTGCCAAGTCATGTATGCATTTATTAGCTTTTAAGTCAATGGTTAGTGGTCACTATTTCTTTATTTCTTTGGGTAGATTTCCACTGCATGCTGGGTATTGTAATGACAGAACAATGATGGAAAAAACAGACGTAAAATTTTGAGTTGTGTTATGCCTGTAATGCTGATAGATGTAATTCTGCACTACAGAATATAACATGACAAAGAACACATTAAATGCTAGTTTAGGCAAAGATGCCCCTTTAAGATCTCTCAGGTCGTCAGTGCATTATGGTGTAGTGTGGTTCCCATGAAATACACAGAGCATTTTCCTTGGCATATCGTCTTTGTTTTTATTATGACTGACAGCATTTATCTCTCTTTTCTCTCTCTTTCTCATCCCATCAGCAAACATAAGAGCCCAAATGGTGGTTTATCACTTTCTCCCTCCTTCTTTCAACACTTATGTTGGATTTGTTTATTGTGAGCCTGATTTGCTTAGGCTGGGAAGATACCTCTATTGTTGAGCTGTGCAGTGGGAATCGGCCCTGGAATTATGTGTCTTAGCTTTGGGAATACATTTTTTCCCAAGTGAAAAGCTAGAATGCTCCATAATACATGCCCTGAAAACATTTTCCACTGTCAAGACTGATGATATAAGTTTCTATCTCAATCTTTTCTCAGCGTTGTGGTGGTTTTGATGTGAGATCGCTGAAGTTGACTTTGTCTGTTCCAAACTTTTGGCGCTCTTAGGCAGTCCAGCACTTTCCCCAGCCCCTCCAGCCGAACCTTTTGGAATCTTACGAAACACTGCCGCAACCTTGACTAATTGGATGTTTGAATTCCTCACATTGTTTTCTATCTGATTTGATCCATGTTGGAGACCCTCAGACATAGCGTTAGAGTGTAAGATTAGCTCTTGTTTAGTTTGCGTGTAGAGCATTAGATGGGCATGTGTGGCCTGTCAATCTAGTGTTTGGTCATTGTTTCACATTGTACTAGAGAAAAGCTGATTTTTAGGCCTGCATCGTCTTTCTCAGGTCTTCTCAGTTCATGCTTAGCTTCCCAAGGCTGGACGCTCTTAATATGTGATAAATTTTCTATAACATACTGAAGGCCCAAAGTCAAATACATTGATTTCTGCAACAACTGCTCTTGTTCCGATAGAAGTAACAATAAAATGTCAGTGTGAGGCAGTCTGTGTCAGTGGAGATATCTGAGGTAGAAGAGAACTCCATTCAACTCCATATTTGCTGACTTCTGTGCTGGAATTCAATGAGAAAAGATCAAAGGCGCTCTTGTGAGTGTAAAAAGGGTTTCAGGTTGTGGGAGAATCACCTGGTTGGCGAAAGGGGAGCAGGTGGGCTCTTTAAGGCTTGCAGCCATAAAACAACACATCACAAGGCTGTGTGTTGATAGCTTTGCATTTAGAATGTTTAGCAGCCAGTTCACTTTTACTTTCAATGAAGTTACTTAAAAACTATGTCATGTAGAAACATTTCAAATGATCTCCACAGATCTCCACTGTTCTGTATATTGCCATTGGCCACTGTTGTAACAAAACATTTTATCTTTGAAACTGTAAATTTACAAGAGAAGAAAAAAATATTCTAAACTTTAATATTTGTTCATTTAAAGAAATTTTATATGAAATGCTTTTGGACCATTTCTATTGGTTCATTCACCTATTCATCAGGATATGAGCACAGCGCTCAGGATGGCTGACATTTTTGAATTGTGTAAAAAATTATCAGGTAAATAAAAAAATGCAATGACAAGGTTTTGATAAGACAGCAACAATAGTGATAGTGATTATCCTGCCAGGTAAAGGAAACAACTATGTTTTTCTGTTCTAATCTGGTTCCATCAGCAGTATGTAAAAAATATTGACTTAGTATCTGTAAATAATGACTTTTCTCAAAATTCTGACTTAATATCTTAAAATAATGACTCACTTTCTCAAGGTTTTCAGTTACTGGCATGAAATAATGATCATTTAATAAAAGTAAGCTATAATTCAAGAATATTAAGTCATTGCTTTGAGACAAAGTCATTATTTCTGACAAAGTAAGTTATTATTTTGACATGGCGAGTGAATATTTTGGACAAAAAAGTACAAATTTAATGTGGGCAGTAAGAATTTATTTGTTAAAAGATATAAAACCAATAAAATAGATAAATAAACAATATATTGTGATTTGATGCATGTCAATATGTTAGCTTAACCATTTTCAAAGCTCTGCTAGGGGAAGCCCGGCATTTACAGTTACCATCCTAGTTCAGCTGATAAATTCTTCATTAAAAATTATGCAATGGATGATTTTTTCATTGTATGTAATGTGTTTTTCCACTAGATTCTGCCTGCTGTAACAGTAGCACTACCTCCAGAGCTTTTTATTACGCTGTACCTCACTGATAAATTATACCCTAGTTAGCACCTCAGGGCGTATAAATGGGAGCTGGAGCATAAGGGTAAAAAGGTGGGTGGGGCGTGTGGATGTGAGTGAATGTGTGTGTATGTTTGAGCATATGAGCATATCTTTGCTATACTTATTCATAACACAGACACACTTTGTTTGAAAAACAGCTTGAAGTGATTTTTGGTTAATTACACCAGACTTTCACGTTCTCCCATACATCCCAGGCAAACCATATGTTCAGATAGCCAAATAGCAGTAAAGGAGAACCAAAACAGCCAAAAACTTTCATGCCAGAAAATATTTTTTGGACTAAGTTTGGACAAAGATTTGAAATCTTTGTTTTCAGTGAATGCACACACCACCGACACCAGTTAGCAACTTCCAGCATGAAGTTATTTTCTCATTTGCCTGGTTCTTTTTTGGAATATCCTTTCCACCTTAATTGTGCCACAGTTACAGGCACTGTGGAACATTTGAATAAAAAGCTGGCGAATATCAGTGAAAATCACTGTTATGATAGCAACAAAGAACAGATACTACAGGATCATGTTCTAATCCTGAGTTACACTGAAAAAAAACAGAAGGTTTTTCTTCTGAACTGTGTGTGATTAATTTTCATATCAAGAGCTTGCACCAGCCACACATGTATGTGCCGGGTTTAATGAAGAAATGTTTACTCACTGCACATTCAACAACTGACCTAAACACCCAACAAACTAAGCTTACACTTTTAGTTCATTTCCCTCCTGCACAAGAAACAGATGGAACTGTTTTAATAATTCACTTTCCATTTAGGTTATTGACAAGATATATTGCATTACCCCAGATAGCAACAAGACAGTGGGCCACTGTTGGCCTGCTGACAGCAAAGCTGGCAGCCCACTAGCTAACCAGGCAGTTAAGCAGAGCAAAATGCAAATTTGAATCTTTCGTTTTACACTCACAGTTTTTTTTATTTTTCCTTTGTTCTTTCTTTCGTTATCCTTTGTAAATTAGTTTAGTAAATCATTTTAATCTAGTAAAGTGTCTGCAAAACATTTTCAACAAAATCAGTTTATACTAGCCCAACTCATTCTATTCATTCATTTTTTTCCTCTCAGTTGTTTGTAATATTTGTCTGAGTTGATTTTCCGAAATAAAAGTCTCTGTGCATTTAAAATTTATTGGATTAAAAACTAGTAATACAATAATCTGGGTGGTCCTAAGGTGGACCAGCAGTCAGCAGGGTGCTGGCTTCATCAAGCCGTCGGACCGATATATGCCTGCCATCTGGGACTCTCAGTGACAGTTACACAAATTTCTACACATGTAGTATTAAACAAATCTTTGATTGAAAATATGAACAAAAGCACTTGTTCTGTGGTCACTAGCATTAATGCTGACAGTGTTAACTAGTTACTATTCTCTGCAAAGTAATCACTCTAAAAATAGCAATAAATGTGTCAATATACCCTCCTTGTTTACATTCTGGTGCACATATTGGTAATATAAAAGTACTGGGTAACTTTTTCACCTTCACCAATGCCCTGGCCACATAAAGGGCTGATAAAGTTTTTACTGTGATTATTTTGTTGAGCCAGTTTTACCCAATGTTATGATACTGTAATAAGACATCTTCAGTTGTGCTGTCCATTTTATCTTGGTGAAGCAGGCTTTGTGGAGAGGATTGAAATCATTTAAAAGCAAGGGGTCTTCATCCTTCCTTTTTTGCCCCCTTGTTGCCTACTAGCAGCTCAACACAGAGTCACAACATTTCATACTCACAGAGAAAACAATGTCCTAGCTAGTGTAATTATAGACTTACAGGGAGAATTTTTTTTGCGTAAAAGTGTTTATTAAAAAATGTCTTATCATATTTGTAGTGACCACCAGGGGGTCTGCGGAAATAGGTTAACTCTAAAGTGCATTAACATAACAGGATTTTATTCTAATTTTATTTGGACAATTTCTATTGATCTATTCATCAAAAAATGTGTGTAAAATAAGTACCAATTAGATGAGTTACAAGGTGTTGAGATAACAGTGATGATTTCTAATATACTGTACTATCCTAGTAGTTTTGCTTCTGCCTCTCAGATCATATACAATCAGTGCCAGTGAGTTCACAAGCTGTCCACAGGCATTTTATATGTTTCTGGCATAGTTAGCTCTCTGACTGTGTGTGCAGTCATGCCAGTGTATTGTATGTGATGATAAGCGTGATTGTGTACTGGCAGTGACTGCACTCTGGGGAGACAGGGGGCTTCCCTGGCAGCCAGAGCTAATCCTTAATGCACCTGGGGTGTGAGTGCGGCTGATGCAGATTAACTTGACATGCTTTCAGCCTGCAGTGACCTGCGACCAATGCTCCAAATTTGGGGAAGCGAGAGAGGCTCTGTGGGGTGCAGCATGCAACACTTCCCCAGGGTCTTTTACACTGAGCTCTGCCATCAACCCCCTCCATGCTCCTCTAAATACCCCCTGACACACATATACACATGCACACACTCATGATCTTCCTCTGACACTTAGTTGTGCCACCTGAGATGCCCACTCTGGAATCATGGCTATATAATGCGAATTTCAAAAGTGAAACCGGTAACACTTTCTATGAATGTCACGTTTGTACGCACCTAAACACACATTCATAACATGTTATAATGCATTCATAAGGCATAATAAACATGGTTATAAATATTCATAAAAATGTATTAAACTGAATTACATTTTATAGCCATGTTTATTATACATTATGAAGTGTTAAAATAATGCAATATAAGTAGTGTTAATAACATGTTATACTTGATAGAACAGTGTTGTCATTGTAATTTGTTCCCTTGCTGGTTCTAACATCAAGTGCTAGAAACCTTCACTCTGTAACATAACTACTCTACAGTAATGCTAATTTCTGCTAGTATTATTTTGGATATGCAGTGTTAAGTTAGTGCCAAGCTAACGATGGTGTACATCTAGTAGTTTAAACTCTAACATTTGAAGCTTATAATGAGCTTTATTGTGTATGTTTTAGTGTTTCAGTAAATTCTTCAGTAAATACTTCAACCTGAAGCCTCACTCTTAACACTGGAGGAGGCTTTAGTCACTTTACATAGAGCGGATAAATACAGCTTATAAGCTCTTATAATTTGTTATGAACAGTGCTTATAATGCATTATGTTAATAATACATAATGCCCAATAAGCATGGCTATAATGTGTAATATATTTTTTATAAATATTTATAGCCATGTTTATGATGCCTTATGAATGCATTATGACATGTTATGAATGTGCTTTATGGCTGTGCATGCTTCAGCCATTGACCTTTGTGATGAGATTGCAGGTAAGTTTCCTTCTCAGGATTTTTCCATGCAGATCATATATACTGCAGATCATACTATAGAGACCCATTCTGTAACACCATTCCTGCGTTGGCTAAACCTTCCTGCAGGTCCTCTGCAGTCATATGGGGGTTTTGCTTTGCCTTTCTGCTCAGTAAAGTGTAGAGGTGTAAGCATCATGATATGAGGCTGTTCTGTTAAGGCTTATGAAATTTTTTTTGTTGATATTTGTAAGTATAAAGTCAAAAGGCACACATTAATGTGTGCACACATTAAGAGTGAAGTGGGTATATGCACTGGAAATACTTGTTTTTCCTCGCTGTAGAGATTAGGCTGAAAAAGTTTGGAACATTCTTTAAAATCTATGGTTCTCAAACCTGGCATTTAAGTAGCCCTGCCCTGCACATATTAATCTTTTTCAACTCAATTCAACTCAGGAAGGGCTTCTTAAGTAGCTGATTAGTTGGATCAGACATGTTAGAGCAAGGAAAATGCCACAAATTTGCAGACAGGGCGCTCCAGGACCAGGGTTCAATGCCACTGCCTTAAATCTCCTGCAAATCAGTGTAAATGCAAGTGCCCTTATAATCTAAGGGCTTATGTGTGGGCCATGCTTCAGTTCCTCACTTTCATAAATAATTGCATAGTAATTACCAAATAATTCAAAGTAATCTTAGTAGTCTGGGAACTGTGGTGCTGGTAGTACATACACTATATGTTGAAAAAAGGTATCCAGGCAGTCCTTCTAAAGAATGAATTCAGCTACTTGAAGGTGCACCCAATGCTGACACAGGTGTTCAGTTGTGCACACACAGCTTGTATAATCACCACAGACAGCCATTGACCAATAGAATGTGATGCTCTAGACTAGCCACACGTGAGCGATGGTCATCCCATGCCAAGCATTGATTAGAGGGGTATAGTGTCCCTGACACTGGGCTGTGAAGCAGTGAAATTGTGTTCTCTTGAGGGATGGAGCTCCATCTAATACCTTTGGGATGAGTTGGAGCAGTGTTTGTGATCCAGGACTAATCGTCCAACGTCAGTACCTGATCTCATTAATGCTCCTTCAGCTGAATGCAAACAAATCCTTACAGCAATGCTCCAACATCTAGTGTAAGGCCTTCCCAGAAGAGTAGATACTGTTACTGCAGAAAAAGGGGGACAAGCTTCTTAGTAATATCCAAATGTTTGGACACAAAGTATATTATAATATATAATACAGAGCAATTAGCATTCTTGATTTCTGCATTCTTTGCTTTCAAAGTGGCTTTTCTGTTGATTCTTTCCTGAATCTTCCCTTATTTTTTCTTAGCTGTTTTAAAGACATGTGGATGCACTGTCATCATGTTTTTGCATGAACGATGCTTTTCTTATATCTGGGTATCATTTTCAAAAGTTTGTTAGTGTTATCAGTTTCTTCTTATGGCCAATAAGAACCTACATGCATGCATAAGGCCATACAGATATGGTGATGTACCCATTAAAAAAAGCAACAAAGAAAATGTTCGATTGCGAGTTCGAACCCTGGTGATGCTACTGCCATCCATGGCTGGGACTCCAACAGAGCACCATTGGCCTTGCTCTCTTTCAGTGGGTAGGATGGCCCTCCCTCTCCCCCATCACTTGACGTGATGCTGGTCAGTGCAGGCATCTGTCAGCTGATGTAACAGAACAGGCATTCTCCTCCAAGTGCGTTCAGCTGTCCAATTACAGTGCATTAGCAGCACTTCGAAAAGATACAGTGGTTGGCTTCATGTGACTCGTGGGAAGCTTGTGTTTGCCTTCACCCTCCTAGTTGCTCTTGGAAAAGTTATGGGCCACAAATCAAACCATCTACTAGTTAACATGACCTGGAACTCTGGACCTATGAAGAAACTACAATTAAAATGATTAATTCAATATGTTTTCACTTTTCAAACCTTTAAAGCCTGTTTAAATATTTATGTTTTCATGACCTTCTCTATATGACATAGTATTTGAAAGCCTTTGTATGAACCACAATAGAGGGGCCTTTGCAAATAAAGGCTACTTAGAGACCATTCAGCACCAATTAGCCAATTATTTTCTTAAACAGAGCTGCCTGGATGAAGAATGCCGAGTTAGGAGTAAACAGAGTGCTTTTTCAAATCAATGATGGTGACTACATTTCAACATGTATGAGAGACTCCAACTCCCCACCCATTACAGCGTGATCTTCTATGATGAAGAAAGAGACCACATTTCGTTTCATCTGTTTGCAGGCCTAAATAGCTAAAGATGCACACATGACACTGTGAAACTTTCTGGATTTGTACTGTAAGTAAGTATTGACCATGTTTGTATTAATGCATTAATATATATTCCATTGTCTCGGTGTTCAATTACTGTAGTGTTGTGTTTTGCTGTGATTGACTTACATTCCCAGATACATTTGTGATAGCCTAAAAATGATCCACACATGTTCCAGTTTCCATGTGGTTGTGGACCGATGGTAGGGCTCCCCTCCCCCCTTTTTGAGAGTGATTCTTTGATTGAGTATAATCCCTTTTACTCTCCTTACAGTGCATTATATTGATTTTGCCCAAAGGCGCTCCTCTGACCTCCAAAATCTGCCCTCACGCTTCTGCTTCAAAAAAGAGCCCTATGATACGGTCCTAAAAATAAAGGGTTCTTGGAGCGATGCCAGAGAGGAAGGACTGAAGAAACCTTTCAATGAAACCATTTCTGCAAATCAGATGCTTGAGTGTGAAGGATCTTCCTAAAGTTTAAAGAACCTACCACAACAATGCCTAAGCCAAGAACCAGGGCATTTTATTGCTATGAGCGTTATAAAGAGTTTATAAAGAGCTCAGGGCCCCCACGTACTGTTGTATATACAGAAGTTTAAGCTCCCCTGGTCAAATTAAGTTTTTTGTTCATCTTACATGTGAAAGTGAGTTAAACATCCTCTACAGTGAAAGAACTTTATTATGACATTTTTCTGCACATTTTAGAGCACAATTTCTATTTTTAGAAATAAAATATAAAATGTGCCATTTTATGGGGGGGGGGGGGGTTCACTCATGATATTGGCAGAAAAATATCACATAAACAAGATGGCTTTGCTTCCAAATTATTACTTTAATTTATCTGCATTAGACAACTTAGCCTATTCCATTTCTCTTACATATAATTGTAATGCATATAGTTTCTCTACATATAGTTTGTCTTACATATAGTTTCTCTTACATATAGTTTGTCTTACATATAGTTTCTCTTACATATAGTTATAATAAAACATCACTGTTTTATTGTGCTTACATTAGCAATTAAACAGAATAACATGTTCATTATTTTTTCATTCATTCAGGTCAAAATAACATGACTGTTATGAGTGGGAGCCCCGCTTACGGCCCCCAAATGAAAAGAACTAGCTCTGCGAAGAACTATTTAGGAAGAGCAAAATGAATAAATAAATAAACATGCATGTATTTCATATTGTGAAAATGAACAATAACTAGACCAATAGAAATGAGCCAGAATCACCAAAAACATTCCATGTTTTTTACCTTCTCCTGTAAAGTTACCATTGTTGGAGATACATTTTTTGGAAAATGCTGAAAATTCTGCGTGACTAAGCAGTTGTGATATAACAAATCGCCACTAAATCCTCATTTCGCAGAACATCCCGTCAAATAGGCCAAAATGTTTCGCGCTCGCGCTAGAGATAATGTCTGACTTTGAAATTGCTGTCCCGTGCTGAGGGCTGAGCAGAGACTATTTTTGGGCAAGGGAAAGCGGCCACATAATTTTGGACTCCCGGTGGTCGACTGAGCCTCGGGTCTATAATAACCCAAATTGAGTTGACTTTGCTGGGCAGAGAGAGGACTAGCCCTCAGGCTGGTGAGCGGAGAATTCAAGGAGTACAATGAAGTCAAACATTACCCTCCTGCACCAACCTAATGCCTCCTCCAGCACGCTGCTCTGATTTCAGACGCTCTCCAATGACCAGATCTAGTTCACGCTGATCAATAGACGTCTTTTCCCTTCTTCAAATCATTCTCTCTGTCCCACATTTATCATGTGGCATAGCATGCATTTGTAAATCACTGTAAGTAGGTGCGATTTTGGATCATAAGCACATGGAAGCAGATCTTACTGTACTGCAGGTCCACCTAGTGTTTCACTAAAGGGCAAGGATAACTGACTGTTATTTGGGAAGAATACAGTATGTCACATTTATAGTAATTAAAGGGGAAGGCCACCCATTTTCAGAACTGTTCACAGTGGTAGTGATAGGAACCAGATATCTGAAGTGTTTAACGGCTCTAAAAACTCCCTTACATGAAAGTTGTTGGATAAAATGGTAACAAATACACGGCATCATATCTGAGGCATTGTTTTATGATACGCTTGTGGCCTTTTTTCCCAAATTAACCACAGTTTTACCATCATCCCAACATGACTTAACTAAAACGTGACTTAACTAAAACTTTTTAACTAAAAAAAAGGTTCACACATGGGTGTCATTCACAGTACATAGTTTAGGATAGTAAATGAAACAGCTATATCTGCTATATTGTAGACCTCTGGTTCCTATCAACACCACTATACAGAAAAGCTTCAGTAAGTTTCTATACATCACTATTTCATTTCTGCAATGTCTTTTGTTTACATCAGCGCGTGAGTGGAGTGGAGCGGCAGATGTTTCCCAAGCATTTTTGCAATCACTCCGCTCAAGCTCCACTCCGGGTTTTCCACTTCCTGCTCCTTGCTCACTCCTTGCTAACTTGAAAGAGAAACCCTCTCCCTATCCACTCTATATGAGCCATTCTTTGATATCTTTGATATTTATTGATATTTATTTCATGCTTTGAATATATCGACAAGACACTATACACTTTATTTCAGGAATTATTTAATTTATTGAATGAAAAACTAGTCAAATATTCTGTGCTAAAGGCTTTGTGTGGAAGGTATAGGCTTAATATATAGGCAGTCATGGGCTGGAGATTAGGGAATCAGCCTTGCGACCGGAAGGTCACCAGTTCGATCCATTGAGCAGACAGTGCATGAATAAGGTGCCTTTGAGCAGGACACCTAACCCCGAACTGCTCTCCGGGTGCTGCGGATAGGGCTCCAGGCAAGTATGCTCACTGCCCTTAGTGTATGTCTTCACTAGTGTGTATGTGGTGTTTCACTGCATGGATTGGTTAGATTACAGAGGTGAAGTTTCCCCATTGTGGGACTAATAAAGGTCTCTTAATCTTAAAATGATGACACAATCACAGTTTATTAATATGCTGTGAGTGAACAAACTCACATGCTTTTAGCATCATAAAATTGATGACATGAGACTAATATTGTGTAATGTCTATAGAATTTTGTTTCGACTGGCGAGAATTTTCACTAAGTAGGTCTGCTGAACAGCTCGACAGCGCAGACACTGTGAATGACTGTGGTGAGCGAGCTGTAGCAGACTCTCCCGGAGCACTTACGTCACTCAGAGGTAGTCAGTGTGGAAAAAAGGACTGTCTGTCTAGAGAGATGGAGCAATACTGCAGTGACTTCAGATTGAGAGAGAACACTGATGCTCCAACTTTCCAGGAAGCCAATATCATATAGCTCCACTTCCACTCCACTCCCACTCCGCACTGCTCACATTCTGTGGCTTACATCAGCAACTGAATTGAAAAATCTGTGTTATTGACCTTTAATGTGTTAATTACCTGTTGAATACCTAAAAAAAATTGACCCTCCACTGTTGAGGTTAGAGCCATGGAATGCAGTATGAGAAAGTTGGACTTTCGTACAAGATGGGGCCTCCAGGTCCAGGAATTCCCTTTATTTATGCCTATTTATGCTGAAGTTATAAGGAGTGTTTTAACTTGCACTGCTTTTTGAATGAGGCACAATACAGGGCAGCCAATCAGAAGAGAGATAAAAAAGGGTTTGGAAAAAAGTAATGTAACAAAATGAATTATGGCTGGTTGTGATACATAAAATCACACAAATGTCATAAATGGGTTTCAGAAAAAGCACAAGACAAATGTAGGCTACGGGCCCTTTAATTATTTTTTTAAAATAATCTTATTAATAATAAATTCCCCTGTTTATTGAATGATGGATGTTTTACTGGGTTTATTGAACATTAACTGTGGTGAAATCACTGTAACCCACTGCCTCTCAAGACTTCTTGCTTTTTCCTATTTGTTGCCACAGAACAATGTTCAAACCAAGTTCTAGAGAGGAAATGTAGCCTAAGTCTGCTAATATGCTTTTCCTTATTAAACTGCCCATTAGTTCCCCATTAATTTTGGTCAGTATTGATTGATATCTTGATTAGGCGCGCTGGTGGAGAGTCCAGGTGGTGGGGATGGCGCTGAGTGAGGCACTGGGTGCCGTGAACTTCATGCCATATTAATGGTAGAGACGGGCTCCCTCAGAGCATCGGGCCTTTGTTTGACTTGGCGCAGCTTACAGCTCCCTGGGGTCCGGCCCATAAAAGGGTTTCTGTTAGTCGCTGGAGTGCTTATTGTCAAAAAATTGTCCCTCTGAAAAATTAGCATGGTAGGATGAGGAATGCATAATGCTAGGCAAATGACAGCTGCATAGCTGAAACAATGCATGTGAAATGGCTTTTGCTTTGGAGCACTTCTCATGGAAATGAACCCACCCTCTGCTTTTAGAGGCAAAGAAGGGGTTCACACCTCGTTTAATTATGTATACAAACCGGAGGGTCTTGTTACTTAGTTTCGTTTTTAAGTATAACTGCACTTTTCAGGCTAAATCATATTCCTGATATAATAGCATGGGTGAAATAGAGCAGTCTTTCAGAAGTGCACATAACTACAGAGTGTTACTTGACAAATTGGACCCTTATACTTCAATAGAGTGTGGGAATTGGGAGTTAATGGATACACAAAAACAATGCATTTAGAGAGCGAGAGAGACACAGAGAGAGAAAGCTGTCTCAGATTAGCCAGACTGTGTGGTAAGTTTTGGTGTTTAGTATGCTAATGTATTCTCAGGGCTAATTCAGCAGGGGTGTTGAAACAATAAAAGAAAGAGAAGAAAAAAGAGCAGCGGCGTGATTGCAGGCAGATTAGATTTCAGCGGCAGCACCAGATTAATCACCAACCGCATGGACGCTGTGCCCAGAGCAGGATGTCTACTGCCAAAGCTGGCTGTCTCTGAGATAACATCCCTCCAGCAATGCTAACCTTAGCAGCCAGTCCCAGCTTACAGCGCAGCAGAACCAAATTCTTGAAAACAATGGTGTTCAGTGGAGAGATGCCACAGAAGAACCTCTTTTGGTTCACAGTAGACGGTTCTTTAGAGGAAACAGCGTTTTTAAAGCTACAACTGTATGAAGGTGCCATAAGCTTCTTTAATGCAATACCATTATGGACTCACTTTTGGTTCCCTAAAGGACCTTCAAGTGGCTGGTTCTTTAAAGAACCATTCTCATATGTGTGGAGACCTTTATTTTCTTTAAATAACCTCCATGTGATATAAAAGTATATTCCAGTCAAAGGTTTGTCTCCCTTTTGTCTTTATTACAGCTTCCATTCATTTCAGTAGACTTGCTTTCAGTTTTTTAAAGAAATCTGCAGGGTTGTTTTTCCACCCCTGCGAAGTTCAGTCTTAGAAGTTGGTTGCATTTTCTGCTTCTCACAAGTAATCCTAAGCACATTCAATGATGTTGAGATCTGGACTCTGGGGTGGTCAGTCCATTGTTCTGAGAACATCAGCAGACTCTTTGTTTGATGTCCAAATTCTCTTCTTTTCTCAATGAGGGCTTCTTGACAGCTACACATCCTTTCAGATCCATAGTGTTAAGTTGTCTTCTCACAGTGGAAGGATGGACAGAAACACCTGTGGATGTTTTCAGCTTGATTTTCTCCTCTTTCTCAAAGATGAAAGCTTTAAGTGCTGCTTATCTGATGGGGACAGTTTTGGTGTCTATGGGTATTAAAAGTTTTGTTTTCTCTATACCTTTCAATCATCTTTTGAACCCCATTTTTATTTATTTATTTCCTTTTAGTTCTCCCTTTTTTACATCAATGGATTACTCTGAGGATTTCGAATCATTTTTGAGATGAATATAATTTACTTAATAATATGCTTGTGTGTAAATTACATAAATGGTCTCTGATTTTTTAGACTACAGTATATTATTTGAAATGTCCTCTTGATGAGTATAGCTAAATCATACTGTGAGCTAGTCTGGCTAAATTAGTCTCCACATGATGAAGTTAGTTTTAACACAGTGTTACAAGTAAGCCTCCCAAAGCAAACAGTGTCAGAAGTCAACGTCCTCTTCTATACAATTTGTATGTATTTAGTGTAAAACTCTTTCTAGTTCCAATGACATTGAAATGGTATTGAATTAATTGTATTTGCTTTAATCCACCAGACGTTTTTAACAAATGTTATAGACCAGGGGTCGGCATCCCAAATGTTAAGAGGAGCCATTTTGTCCCATTTCAACAAAAAATCAAACCACCATAGAAGCCACAACGTTTTATGTACATTTCACCATCTTGGCTGTAAATTTGTCTCAGTATGTGCTATTGTACTAGTAGAGGCTAAAATATATAATATTAATTCAAATGCAGACTTACTTTGCTCCACTTTAAGCTTTAGCTCAGCTATAGCTGCTTGTCTCTCATCTCTGGCAGGAAACCTTTCTGAAAAAGTTTTTGTAAAATGTCTCTCACTGTTTTTTTTTTTATGTGGCTCTAGTTGCTTCTCACTCATCATCTTCTTATTCGAATTCTCCTGTTCCACTTTAAATGGTGCCTGAGGCCCCAGAAGGTAACTGCTGCACCATTTCAGGTGGAACTTGAAAACTCAAAAGAGAAGCTGTCTTCTACAGAGCCCCGCTGGTGACATCCTGTATAAATAAAAGATAATGCGTGGCCACATTTTACTAAGGCGTGGGAACGAGATGATTAAGTCGTAGCCATGACTTAGTAAGGCATTTACTAAGACGTGGCCACGCATTATTTTTATTTATACAGGATGTCACCAGCGGGGCTCCGTAGTCTTCAGCTCCACAACTTTTGTGTTTGACCACTTCTTATTGCAGATTAAATGAATCAGACAACACGCTGTGCGCTTATAAATGCAGTCCATTCATCTCTGAATTATCAATGTTCATCTTAAATCTTTCTCTTCGCCTTTCCATTAGCCACTAGCTAGATGAGATTGTTTTCTGCATTGCTATGTGACCAACAGTCTGCGTGCCAACTGTCTGGGTTAAAGGTTTTTTGAATTAGCAGATATAAGCTACATTAACTCCAGTGTTTTAGACCATTTATTGTTAAAACTGTGTTATAATGATCAGCAGTGCTTTATTTTACTGCAAAGGATGATTTTTTTTAAACCTAAAAATCTAATTCTGCTGTGGAGCTGCAACAGAACAGCAAAACATCCGTCCGTCCGTCCATTTTCTAAGCCGCTTCTCCGTCAGGGTTGCGGGGGGATGCTGGAGCCTATCCCAGCAGTCTTCGGGCAAAAGGCAGGATACACCCTGGACAGGTTGCCATTCCATCGCAGAGCAGACAGACAGACACTCACACCGAGGGGCAATTTAGCATGTCCAATTGGCCTGACTGCATGTCTTTGGACTGTGGGAGGAAACCCACACAGACACGGGGAGAACATGCAAACTCCACACAGAGAGGATCCCAGTCACCCGGCCAGGGGAATCGAACCCAGGCCCTCCTCGCTGTGAGGCAACAGCGCTACCCACCACGCCACCGCGCCGCCCCACACATGATAATTGTTCTCTTAGTATTTGATGGTAATTTTAAATTCAAACAGCCAGTTTACTTGCTTTTATAAGTAAATTATACCATTTTTCCGTTGTATCAAAATTAAAGTAAGCTAGCAAGTAAACTTACGGAAGATGGGTGGACAGTGGATTGAACAGACCTTTTCGTGATTTTGTAACGGGGAGCGAGGTAGCGGACGCATGTGCAGAGGTAAGCGGCTTTTATTGAGGGCAAATCCAAAATCAGGGTCATAACGGTCCAGGGTCATTGAACCAATATGGAGAGTTCATGGGGCAGACATGACATAAACCAGAAACAAATCAACTTACACAGACAGAGATTCAAACAACCCAAACATCAAACAAAGACCAATACAGCAAACAAAGACCAATCAGGGCAAACACAGGGCTTAAATACACACCAGGAAGACGAGGGACAGGTGAAAACAATCAGGGGTGGAGATATAAAACAAGGAGCTGGACTAAACCAAAACAAAAACGCACACGGACAGGACTGCGAGGGGCCAATCGTGACAGATTTGCTGTAAATTGCTGCTGTTAGAATTAAATCTCTTTTGTCCAAAATGGTAATTTTACAGGAAAAGTAAAAAATTTGCTTTACTTTTAATGTAAATCAATGGAAACAGACTTTTTCCAAGGTATTTTGGGTCGTTTCTTTTGGTCCATTCTTCAGAAAATTTACACACAGTGTAAAAGGCAACAGCCGCTTTCAAATTATCTCAAAAACTGAAAAATATGAGGTTTTCTTGCAACAGCAGCGAAATGTGGCTCTCCTGTTGATTCTCTCCTGAGTATTACGTGCCTATTTAGCTTTTTTGCGACCCCCCCCACCTTCACCTTTTCAGTTTCGTATGTAATCAGTCTGCGTCAGTTACGAGATGTGCGAGGCTCTTTGCTGGGCCATTGCACTGCACTGTTTGCAAAATGCTTCCCGGTACACCTTCTTTGCGGGATGAAACAAGGCCAGGGGAGATATGTGAACTATCCTGTATATTTGTAAACTAAGCATTTTCACATTTCAACAAACAGCCTCAAGAGCCCTATTTGGTCGAAGAGAGCATTTCATTAAAACTGTGTGTTTGGCTTGCACCTCATTTATTGCCTCATGAGTGCTTTAATGTTTTCGTTAAATGGATTAAGGAATGGATTCGAATTTGCTGTTTTAAGTTATTCTGAGTGGAATCTATGAAGTATTATAAACAAATGCCAGATGTCTTGGACAAAAAATATGTAAGCAATTTAGACATTTGCATCAGTAATAGCTCGCGGTTATACATTCAAACGCTCTTTTAAATCTCATGCCTCAGTATAGCTTTTCACAGATGGCATTGCCTTAATTTAAGGCTAAACATTCAAACCCTCTGTTTTCGTCACCTGCGATGCTTTTCTCTGGCCGTCTTTTTTTCTCAAACAAGAGCTTTTTTGTGGTCTTGTGAGCAGTCCAAACAAACAACCCCATATTGTTCAGAACGGCAGTAGTCTCTGTTGACGCATTTGTTTATATGATCAATATGATTAACATTACAATATGGCTTTGTGCGCTGGTAGAGGGTGTTTGTCAGAGGGCAAATGAGATGGCCACTTTCTTCAAGGCCTTTGAAAACTGAGCTGGCACGGTGTGCCCTCTCCTCATTGTTGTGCAGCCACAGAACCGCTCGCTTGGTATTCCCCTCACAATCGGCCCAAACTTTGGCCTGAGAGATGTGCTTCAGGAATCCAGTCCACTGCCAGTCCAATTCACTCACCAGTCAGCTTTCTAACTCAATTTCTCTCTCTCTCTCTCTCCCTCTCGCTCGATCTGCCTCTTTTGCTTTCTCTCTATCCCTTACGCCACGCTTTCAATTCACTCTTTTCTGGCTCCTCTCCCTCTCTTCTACCTCTCAGCCTTCAGGCCTTTGCAACGTGAGGCAGTAGAGCTTCTACAACAGTCCAACTCATTTGAAATTTGTTTGCTCTTTGGTCAGAAATCGTTTATCTAAGTTGATTTAAGAAATGAAATGTTGTTTTATTCTCTTAATTTCAGGGAAAGAATCAAGACCACATGCTCTAGAATACTATATAAAAGTCAGAGGCCCCTTTTCATTTGTTTAATTTGCTTTCAAATTAAGGACAAGTTGTTCACTTCTAAGTGCACAACTTTTAAACGAGAAAAGACAGCAAAACTGTTCCCATCAGGTAAACAGCATTTGTAGCATTCATTTCGGAGGGAATGGAGTAAATCAAGCTTCCAACCTTCCACTGTGAGAAGACATCTCTGCACTATGGGTCTGTCATGAAGCCCTTAATGGGAAAAAGGTTAAGTGACCCTTATTAGTCCCACAACGGGGAAATTTCACCTCCGCATTTAAACCACCCATGAAGTGAAACACCACATACACACTTGTGAGCACAATCGTCCAGAGCAGTGGGCAGCCCTATCCACAGCGCCTGGGGAGCAGTTGGGGGTTAGGTGCCTTGCTCAAGGATACCTCAGTCATACTGTCAGCTCTGGGGATCGAACCAGCGACCTTCTGGTCACAAGACTGGTTCCCTAACCTAACCATGACTGCCCCCTGTTTGCCAACAGACAAAAAGAGGAACATGCAAATCCAACAAAAGACAAAGAAGCCCCTGGTGTTCTCAGAACAATGGACTGACCACCAGAGAGTCAAGGCCTCAACACCACTGAATGTGTTTGGGATTACTTGGATTATGAGAACCAAAAAATGCAATCAATTTGAACAAATTTGAACAAAAAAAAGAAAATGATATTATGTTCCATATGTGGCTAAATAGAGCAGACAAGTTCAGCTTAGCATGAGGCATAAGCTGTCATGACATCAAATATTATGGCACCTGTCAACACAATGACCAATAGTGATAACACACTGCTTTTATATTACTGAACAAAATACTTCATGTCAAACGTATGACATCTTTTATGACATGTTTATGATATAGTTATATGAATGTTATAAAGCAGAGTTCAAGTAATATGTTACCAAAAAAACATAAGCACATATAGATAGATAGATAGATAGATAGATAGATAGATAGATAGATAGATAGATAGATAGATAGATAAATAGATAGATAGATAGATAGATAGATAGATAGATAGATAGATAGATAGATAGATAGATATGGGGGAATAACTCACAGGTCCTTGGGTAAACTCCTTTTTAACTGTTTACAGCCAGCAAAAGTAAGTAAAAAGTAAATAAGTAAATAAATAAAATAAAATAAAATAAAATAAAAAGTAAATGAATAAACCTCCCTAAAACACTGCAGCCTTACCAATAAATGCCATCAAAACCAAAATGAAACACCTGAGCTCCTGTGTCTGCTGTCATCTGGCATCCATATATTAAGAGGTGAGTGTGTGTCATGTTCACTCACTGCACATGAGTTATACAGCAAATATCTGGTAGCAGTAGTTCATCCATGGATGGGGGAAATAAGAAAGGAGCTTGTTTTTTTGTTTTTCATAGTTGACCTTTGTCATGAAAGAGTGGGGAGATGGTTCTCACCTGCTTTTTGCATGAAACGATCCCTTTCATACCCCCGCCCCAGCTGCGGCCTGTCCTGTCCTGCTCTGATTAGAGGGCTGGAAGAAAGAAAAACACCTTCCTCGCGACGTGCTTGGAAGCGAGGCTTCGCAAGCATGATTTATTTTCTTTACATGGCACTTGTCTGGAGTGGTTCTTATCATGAACTCATTAAGCAAGCTCTAGCCTGGTCAGCAGACCGAGAAAACAACTCTGCATCCAAGAGGATATCCAAACACATTTATAGTGGTTGTGAATCAGTGATGACATGCTTTACATTACACTCTTGAAAACATATGTGCCAAAAAAGGCTCATGGAAGCGCTAAAGAGCCTTTCAATTGTCCATTCTTTGAAGAACCATCTTTGTAAATGAGCTGTCAACTATTTGTAAAGTTGAAAGAACCTCCATATGATGTAAAGGTTTTGTATGGTCCTAAAAATGTTCCCAAATGGTTCTTGGCTTGGGCATATGGTTCCTTGAGATGTAAACAAAGTCATTCAGAGCGGTTTGTTCTGAAGCTGACTCAGCTTTCTTTCCAGGGGTGATGACAGGAACCAGGGCTTCACAACAAATGTAGCCATTTTATTTACCAATTAGCCATTTATAAGGCAACAAGCTTAATGTAACAACTACATAGAGAGAGCTTTTAGAGACATTAAGTCAATCAGATGTCTGGTTCCTATCACCACCACTGTGAACAATTCTGGGAGGGTATGTTTCACACCAAATCACGACTTTAACATCCGAATTACACAGAAAGTTGAAAAAATCAGTGGAGTTCTCCTTTGATTGGCACCTCGCATTAATCTTTCTCTCACATCTCATTTACAAATGTAGTTCTCCAAAGAACCAAACATTGAAATGTTCTTAATGGGGCCAAAAGTGGCTCTTCTACAGCCCGGCTGCCCAAAGTGTGGCCTGGTTGATTAGGCCTGCCAGAAAGTTAGACAAATCCTACCTCCTATTTTATGCTATTAAATTGCAATTTTGAAATATTGTAGTGAAGAAATATATAGTGAAATGTTATATTATTATACGGTTTTATCCACTGACCATATGTTTTGGCCCTCTGCCAACTACAAACATTTCACTTTGAGCCTTCAAAACTTCAAGACACCCTGTATTCTATAGCATTGCTTCAAAGAACAAATTTGAGCACCATGTATTTTGAAGAGTATGTAATTTGTAGTAGGCAAATGCATTTCAGTTCCTTAACCAAAAATTCACATTTTCATTCAAAAAGAATTCATTTTGAGCTCGAGACCTAAAAATCCAAGGCTTATTACATACTAAGGCTTCCATAAGTAAGGATTACTAAGGATACTAAGGTATCCTTCCTTATGCATCTATTTTTAGGTCACAGAAGTATGTAATAAAACTATTGAGCATGTAAGGGGCTCATTGTCCTAATTTAGCCTTACCTTTGTACATTATCCTTGTGAAAAAAGTAAAAAATCAAAATCAAACAGAAAAAGTCAATAATCCTTGACAGAATTCTAAGTGCGTAATTAGCCTCCTCTGATATTGCGCTAACAACATTAGCGAAGCTGTTGATCCTTGATAAGATCATTTTTGTCACTCTGAAAGCCTACATCTTGGCAGTCGTCCACTGCAGTCATTGAGAGGCGCTCCATTGAGGCGCTGGTCGTGAGGACGGATTGGTCGGTCAGTGTATGCTCTGAATGGTCCTTGTCCTGCCTGCTGGGCTGGACTTTAAGGCCTGATGGACAGCGTTAAGCCTCTCCAAACACTCGGAGATGAACCCAGCCACTGAGAGAGACACTTGGCCAGTGTGCTGGTGCCTGCTCACGCAATACACACAAACTGTGGCCCCACTGTTCCAGCGCAGCATGGGGGCCTCAGGGGCCCCTCAGCGCATCTCTTGATTGTGTCCATCAATATGTGTCAGACCCCGAGCCCCCAGCTTTGTATCTTACTCCAGCGTTGACAAACACGATGAAAACAGTGAAAGCATGCAATTACAGAGGACAGTTTAGTGCTATGGGAGAATGCCAGCACTATATGCTGCATGGCTGACCATTCGCTTTGCCTGTATAATTACTCTATGCGTAATTTGATATATTGTTCTCTTTAATGCCACTGGTCCCCCTATACTCTTCAAAATAAAGGTTCCAGAAAGGGATTCGTTGGAGCGATGCCAAGAGAGGACCACTTTTGGTTTCCTAAAGAACCTTTCAATAGATGGTTCTTTAGAGAAATGATACAGTCGTGTGCAAACGCTTCGGTGCCCCTGGTAAAATTAGGGTTTTAGGATTTTTATTATTTTTTTTGCATGAACAGAGAACACACTACTGCACATTCAGTTACTGTTTATTTGATGGATCTAACAAATTGGGATAGAAATTAAAACATAAAATGTGGCCTATGCAAAATTTTTGGCACATTTTATATTGTATGTTTCATTTTCATGTGCAGATAATAGAAATTGGGCACCAAAATTTCCACAAAATATGACACATTCAGGTTTTCCTGTAGAAGATGTGTTTAATTCTTTTCACAAAGAAAATCAGCAAAATATGTAATTTGGCCATGGGTGTTCAAACTTTTGCACATGACTTCGTGTACAAATGAGAAGAATCTTCACAACCACCGCAAAACCAAAAGCCATTATGAGCCTTTATTATAATCAATCAGCCAACCTTTATTTAACCTCAGAGAACATTGAGGGTGACCCTCATTTACAGTGTTGCTGAGTAGATACAGAGCAAGGGATTGATCATGTATAAAAAAACATATTAAATCATAAAAGTACATTTTACAAATAAAAAAGATTCTAAAAAGTGAAACATTAATAATAAAAATACATAAAAATACAATAAAAAATATAGAACAATAATTAAAACATAGCTAAAATGTAAAGGCCCATACAGTCAGATCAAATAAAATAGCACAAAAAAAGCACAAGCTGTAAATTATGTTATGAACAACACAAAGGCTCCTTCCAGTAACAGATGACCTTGAAGTGATGGACACATTAATCTCTTGCTTCTTGAACCGCTGCCATGTGTGTTGGAGAATGTTCTGTAGGCCTTTTTAATTCCAACATGTGCTAGCACATGCAATTAGCGGGTCAGTCGACAGTCAACAGCTCCCAAACAAGGGAGGTTAAATCATTACACAAAATGTTGGCCGAACCATGTCTGGCCACCACTGAGCAATCAGTTATGCAAATACATATAAGATAAATAAAATAGACTCCTGGCCAGTAGCAGGGTGGAATTAACGAATGGTGAATGGAGTCGGCCATAGGGGAACACTGTGCCCTTTTGTGTTCATCAGAAACCAATTAACTCGAAATTACATTGAACAAACAGCTCCAGAACAGAGCTTGGAGTGAGAATGATTGCTAAACAAAATGCATAAAAATGCCTTTCGTATCATTATCTTGGCTGAACGCTGAACTTTATTCTTCTTTTTGTTCTTGTAATCTGTCCAATCTTGATATTGTTACGATAATATAAGCCAGCCCATTTTTAAAATGAAATCTAGAGTATCGTCTTTTGTGGTTTAGCAGTTTTGCTCCACACTGAAAACACTTAGCCGCCGAGCGTGACTTCTTGAAAAGAAAACATTTACACAGTGCTCTGTAAATCCCTGTAAGAGGCTAAGGGCAATTCATATTCCCACCATGGGTTTATTTAAGCCTGCTTAATGATATGTGCTCAACACTCTTTTGCGCCACAACCTTCTTGACTGATGAAGTCACTCATACCAGCAGATTAGCGAGCTGTGCGGTCTTGACCCCAAAATAGTTGCCCTGTTAGGGACTGGTTCTGTTTTAGAACTGACTGATGTCAACAAAGGCCAGCAGACATGACTTCCTCCAAGAACACCTTAGCATTTGGGGGAGCCATCATGGAGCCTGTTTGCCTTTTCTGCCCTTTTATCTGAGATCAGTTACAGTGTTTCTTCTATTCTGCTGGTATTTGACCATTACATCTCAGCCAACTGATCCCCCTCAACTGATCCCAGTCAGTGCTTTTAAAATGAAAGGTTCTTGTAGATTTTTTGGTATTGCATCTTTGCATTTGGTGGAGGTTCTTTAAAATGTTTTAAATAGCATTTATTTATAAAAATGGTTCATTAAATAGCGATCAATTGTAAGGTTCTTTTGGGAAACAAAACTCAGTGGGGAACTCTCAGTGCCTATATATATAGACTAAAATTTCAGTTGAATTGCCACTTGCTTCGTGCTAACGTTGTACTACAATCCCATAGAGGTGGTAGCAGAAATAAGGATTATTATAGAGGTGTCTTCTAGTGTTTGACCTGGAGGTCGAGCTCTAATAGTTATGGTTTACCACTGCCAAAAATATTTTTGGCACATGTATTTTTGAGAGCGAAGAAGAAACCACAGCGCATCATGGTTGCGCCTTATTCATTGACCCATAGATAATCTTTAGGTGTTGTTGAAAATTCCATCACTCTGACATACTGGTGGGCTGTCAATTAGAACCAATTACAACCTCATGCGGTCCAAGGCAGCCTGAATAGAGACTCTTGTAGACACCTACACATACATCTAAGTTCTAAGCAATTAAGGTCCTAAAACATAAAGGTTCATAAAAGGGTTTTGTCTTGAATGTATGGTTCTAGGAAAAACATTATGTGGAGCTTATTTAAACTCTTAAAAGGTTCTCCATGGTTCATGAGAGGTACACCCATCTAGCTGTGGGTTTACATTAGGGGGTGACAAGTTGTTAATGATGGGTGTATCCAGAGCTCTTCTTGTCAGGTGTAGGCATGCTCACTATCCAGGAATGTGCAAAAAGGTAAAATACATCTGCTTCATATGTATTGCTGTTTATTTGAAATCTGAACACTGGCTTAAGTTAATTAGTTTATCATTTTTAATAATAATATTGGCAATAGGAACATAATGCAGGTATGGCAAAAAGGTTCAGAGCATGGATCTCCAAGTTCTCAGTTAGTCTGAGGAATTTGTTGGAACCAATCAATTAGATCATCACTTCACTGGAATTAATTGGCTTCAATTTAAGAAAAAGTCAAGTTGATTTTTCTCTGTTGGTTGATTCTTGCAGCTACATATTGCCAGCATCCATTGGAAGTGGCTGGTCAACTGTTGCTCTGTTGCCTGCTAATAAGAACACAGTGTAAATGTGTTTAATGTTCTACCCCAAGCATGTTAACATGTTAAGTTGTCCAGTTGATGTTGCAATATGTAAAGATATAGTGGCACTTCATGTTACTCTGAAAAAGCATGTGCTAGCCTTCACCCCCGAGTAATATGACACTGTGTTAATTTTTTAAGTGAAAATGAGTGAAAATACACTCTACAGAGAATCCACTTAAATATGCTGTTTTTTCTGCAAATTGTGATGCACAATTCTATTCATTTGCTGACTGATACTGGAAATAAACAACAACAATAAAATATTTTACACAGGTCAAATGTTATACAGCAGCACCATACTTTTTTTTACAATCTGTCAAGTTCAGCAAATAAATAGTGACTGTGCATTGAAATGTGTTTTAGTATGTTTTCTGTAGTGGATGTGTTCATTTATTTTCACTTAGAAAAAAGAAATAACAGAAGGTTTTTCACACTCAATCATTTACAAAATACATATTTAAAGAACCATCCACTGAAAGGGAACAAAAAGTGGTTCTTTGTCATTATCACCCCAAAGAACTCTTTGTTTTTCAGACAAGTACAAGCGTCATAGATTTTCCTCTGACTTAATTCATACAAAATCCAGCAAAACCCCTTTTGCTTTTTTGGGATTCTTAGAAATTCTTTCTGAGATCAGGTTGGCAGCCAGTTTCAAGAATGGGCCCAGAGATCTGGTCTCCTGAGGTCATTTAAGCATTTTTTAAGGTTTTAACCCCATTCCAAACGCAGTGGTGGACAGTAACTAAGTAAATGTAATTTGTTACTGTACTTAAGTAGTTTTTTCGTGTATCTGTACTTGAAGTTTTTCCATTTTGAGTGACTTTTTACTTTCACTCCACTACATTTCAAAGTCAAATATCTCACTTTTCACTCCATGACATTTTGAGAAACCTGTCGTTCCTTTTGGTTTATATGTGCATAAAAATATAACAAGTCAAAACAAAAGAAGCACGAAGCAAGAACCCCAATCAGGGCACAGCGCGAGCTTTGTTTTGAGCTTGCTTTGACCAGTTGGACATACCGACCCAGTGCAAGCACATGGTTCAATGTAGTGCAGCAGAGTAAAATTTTGGGAGTCTATTCAACATAAATGATGAACTAACCTAACTTTGTGTAAATAGCCCACAATACAGAAATATGTACAGACATGCAGTCGTGACTGTCATGTGTCTTTTTTCTGAATTTATACACACACTATTTCCTTTTATAGTAAATTTGTTTCGGCACGTTTATGTTTATGAACAGAGACCTACAGATGCAGTATAGTAAAGGAAAACTCATTTGTGATCCTGTGATTAAAGCAAGTTTTTATTAAACTTAAACTTGGAACTAAGCTGTAAGTAAAACATAAACTGAAACTTTGCTTGTTCGCAAAAAAGTTATTTCTAGAGCCATTCAGTTCTACCTGATGGAAACTGTTTGCCTTCAGCGTTTTGTGGTTATGATCATTTTAATAGACGTCAGCGTCAGTGTCTATTAAAAGACTGGTTAATAAAGAGTAGCACTAGAGTATTGTCGCCTAAAATGAGTTGATTAGAAATACAAAGTCTTGTTACAAATATGCTAATAGGACATTAAAGTCATAATTAATCTTTTAGTACTTTTACTTTTGATACTTAAGTACATTTGAAAGCAAATACTTTTGCACTTTTACTCATGTGGAGGTCTAAAGGGAGGAACTTCTACTTTTACTGGAGTAATATTTTACCTTGGGTATCTCTACTGTAACTTAAGTACATGATTTGCATACTTTGTCCGCCACTGCCCAAACGATGGTTTTCTGTATGGTATTGTTGTGGGAGTGCTGGTTCAGTGAAGACTCAAAGAGCTTTGAAAATATGTCCTGAAGGTAAACAATCCATTACAATGACAGAGCACCCTAGAAAAATGAGGCAAAAATGCCTGCTGTGCACTTTGTGGCAGTGGTAACCCTTCCCAAGTGCAACTTCCCAAAAGGCATGAGCTGTGGCATGCTGGGATTTGCGCCTCCTGAAGTGTCTTAAATCACCTGGACCCTGCATTTAGCACAGTCCACCATCAACACCAAAGGGAGCACTACTGTACATGCTTTAGAAGCCACATAATGGATCATTAGTTTAACCCATCCAAAGCCTGTTTGTGACCTATTTTTTGTACCTCCAGTTTTTTTGTCATTTATTTGGCATGTATTAGGACCTGAATTAGACCCTGAATTTGTAATGTGTGCCTTGCCAAAATATGATAATGCTGGCATCCCAAAATGTGCTTATGTTAAGATCAGAGGCATACCACAAATTCTCCTGGGGCTGAATGATTTTGAATTAATCCTTTGTTTTTGTGACCTAATTTTCAAGGACCTCATTTTCACCAATGCTTTACTCTGACATTTGATATTATATAGTGAGTATTATTGTTTTTCACTGTCAAGCAGCATGTTTGCTTTTGATACTCTGCTGTTCTGCTTGTTTTGTTTATTTATTCGTCTGTGTCGCATTATAAATAAAAAAGAAATCTGCGATTAGTCAATTCTGTTTGACCTGTATTTAAAAGAAAGCAGGACTAAATTTGATGTAAACCTTATTGTACATACATGTTCATTCTAAATTGGATGCCTGCAACATGTTCCAAAAAAAGTTGGGACAATAGTCAACAATGTTTATCACTGTGTTATACTGCCTTTCCCTTTAACAGTACAACAATTGGAGACTGATGATGCCAATTGATGCAGCTGTGAAAGCAGAATTTTTTGCTGTTCTTCCATTAAACAAGTCTTCAGCTGCACAACCATACAGGGCCTTTGTTGCTTCCTTTTGCGATCCATACTATGGCACCCATTTTCAGTGGAAAGCAGGTCTGGACTGCAGATAGGCCGGTCTAGCACCCACACTCTCTGATTATGTAACCATGCTGTTGTAACACATTCCGAATGTGGCTTGGCATTGCCATGTTGAAATAAGCATGGACACTTCTGAAAAAGACGTCATCTAGAAGTCAATGTGTGTCTCTCTAAAATGTGTATATATATTTTAGCGTTAATGTTAATTTCACACATGTGAAAGTTACCCACACCAAATGCACTTATACAGGCCCATACATCCACTATTTGCATAAGCTAAAAGGCTGACCTGTCGGACCACTGTGCTTCAGTTCATTTCAGATGTTGCTGTTCTTAAATTATTGGATTATTCACTTATTGTTTGATAAAGTGACAAGGCTCGACCCATCTTTCATCATAAAGAACTAGGCCTTTCCTGGATGCTTCTTTTATATCCCAGACTTTAAACTGCTCCTGTCCCAGGTTTTTTGTTTTGTTGAAGTCATCAATACCAGAATGAGCATATATTTACAAAAACAATAAAGCTGATTAAGTAAAGTACATATATTCACTTTGTCCTGCTTTTGTTTAAATATAGACCAAAGCAGATTTAAAGATCACTTCTCTCTGTTTTTATAACCCCAATTCCAAAAAAGGTGGGATGCTGCGTAAATGTAAATAAATGTAAATAAAAATAGAATTAAATGATTTGTAGACCCACATTTTATTGACAATAAAACATCAGATGTTGAAAGGGAGACATTTTACTATTTCATGAAAAACATGAACTCATTAAGAACCTGATGGCAACAACTCATCTCAAAAAAGTTGGAACGAGTCAACAAAAGGCTGGAACAGTAAGTGGTACGAAGAAAAAATAACTCGAGGAACAATTTGCAACAAATTCACATGACTGGGTAAAAAAAGAACATTTTAGAGAGGCAGAGTCTGTCAGAAGCAAAGATGGGCAGAGGTCCACCAATCTGCGAAAAACGGTGTCTAAAACATGTGGAATAATTTCAGAAAAGTGGTCCTCAATGTAAAATTGCAAAGACTTTGGATATCCCTCCCTCTACTGTGCATAATATCATAAAAAGATTCATGGTATTGCATTGAAAACAGGCATGATTCTGTACTGGAAATCACTGCATGGGCTCAGGAACACTTGCAGAAATCATTGTCAGTTTGGCATGCACTCCACAAGTCCAAGTTAAAGCTGCATCATGCAAAGAACAAGCCATATGTCAACACCAGCCAGAAATGCTGCTGTCTTCTCTGGGCCAAAGCTAATTTAAAATGGAGGAAAAATGTGTTCTAAATGAGTTAGTATTTTTCATGAAATGGTGTGATGTCTCACATTCAACATCTGCTATCTGTGCTATGTTCTATTGTGAATAATATATGGGTATATGATATTTTCAAATAATTGCATTCTGTTTTTATTTATATTAATTTACATTTTACAGGGTGTCCCAAATTTTTGGAATTGAGGTTTGTATTATTAATTCATACATATAGTCACTTATATTTGCTTTGCTTGGTGTTTTCAAACCCACAGTTTTGTTGTAACAGATCAACAAATTGACCTTATTAGCGTTTAGGCTCCAAAGGTTCACTGGGTTTATATGTTTCTCTTTATCGTTGTTTAATGGGCAGTAAAACAAAGGGTTATTATCACTGTAGTGCGTATTTTTCCTCCTATTTAACCCTTTAAAAGCTTTCTAATCAGCCATGGCATGATGCTTTTAAATCACTATTGTTTTATGAATGCCTAATAAGCACTTCATTATAACTAGTCATAATCCTCTTGGTCAAGCATATCCACATGCTGGAGGACTCCACAAAAGAGCAGCATCTGCTGCGCTCATCCAGAAAGAAACCCCAATCTCTGTGAATCATCCTCATTATTTTTACTTCAGGAGGTGTGTCCCTCCCAGATGCACCATGAAATTCGTTTACTGTGCGTCCTAAACCTTTGGGCAGTTTCTTATGAATATTCATGAGACACACAGACGTCACCCCTTTTCCCGGGCCTGGCTCAATATGAATATTCAAATGAAGAGAGGTAGTCGTCACTCCCTAACAAGCGTCTTCCCTGCATGAATATGCATGAAGGAGAAGGACTGCTTTTGTACAGCCACGGCAAGCCATCGCCTGGGCCGCTCCTGGAGCCTCAGCAGCGGCAACCCAACCATCTGGAGCCTTTGGTGGCATAATATAGCATGCGGCATGTTATGAAAGCGAAAGACTTCACGCAAGTCTTCAGACTAAATGGCCCTAATTGTCAACTCTGACCTCCTGTTCTTATAAATATTGGTGCAGTTCAGTTCAAGATGGTGTGAGAACATTTATATCTGTTACAGTATGAATGTAAATGCCAGAGACCAACCTTAACTTATTTAATTCTCAGTCAAAATGGCCAGTAAGCACAAATTATAACATTTTAGGAGATATTTCTCAAAGGCAAAGTAAAATAAGTAAAAAAAGTGAAGAAACAGGAGTTTCCAAAACAAGAGTTCAAAAAACGATCAGAAGATACAGAGAGCTACCGAGACATTAGTGATTTTTTATGCTCGTTATGAAGAAAACAACCATAATACATTGAAACTACATTAAACTAAGATGATATAATTATCATAATTTTTTAATGGAGAAAATACATTTGTGGGTTTCTTTGGTGGCCCGTGTAGCCATCTCTGTTTGGAGTGAGACTCTGAAAAACCTCCATTTGGAATATTGCCCTAACACTTCAGCCTTCCCCTCTATCTCAACAAAAATTGGGACACCCTAACCCTAGACGTGAAAGCGCAAAACAGAGCACTAAGGGCTGAGTGGTAGGGGTGAGGGGTGAAATGGGACTGGGCCTGAGACTGAACTAAGGCTGGTGTGGAAAAAAGATCCCTGCAGATTTCTCTGAAAAGAAAATAAGCTATAATAAAGATAAAGAATATACAAACTAAATACTGAAAATTAGATAGAACATTTAGCTGTTGCAGCTTCATGTTTTTTTCCCTCATACTCAAAAATGAATCACTTGTACCTAATAGCCATTTTGACTGGAAATTCCATAAATGAAGTGTGGACTTTTGCACATTCCTGTAAACCCAAGCCAAGAACCATTAAAATAACCAGATAAAAGACTCATGAAGGTCCTGAAAGCTATTCACAGTTTCCTTCAAAATAACCTCCTTCCCAAAAATACAGCCATTGATTTGAAGCATTTGCCATTTATTAGCTTCATAGAACACTAATACTGAGCTGCACGGCTATAGGTTCACCCAGTTTATCAGATCAAGTGCACATCTTAGTAGAAGATCCATAATTATGAATGCAAATGCAATTATGACTGTGACCCTGGTAGCCTCACTGCATACGCTGGTCATTACTGTGTATGCCTACAGCGTGCCATGTATGGAATGCATGTATGAATGTATGTTCATTTGCATTATAATGTGGTCTTACACGCATCACTCTGTACATGTGAATGACTGAAGGAGTGTATGTGCTGCAGGACAATGGAGAATAAACATGGATGTTACAGTGACTGATTTGTGTTGGTAGCAACTGGTAGGTTTTTGGAACACTAAGCGCAATCATGGATGGCCGTAACAAAAACGCAGTCATTTTATACTCATTACTTGGACCTTATTGAAACAAGGGAGAAAATCTGTGGCAAATATAGATTCTAACTTTCTAAAGCAAAGCAAAATGGATTCGCCTTCATATGTAGAAAAGGTGTTTAGCTATGATTTTAATTTGAAGACTTTTTTGTTTATTATGGTGTTGCAGAAAGCAAAAATCTCTTACTTTTTTGACATGTTTTTGTCCATTTTTGGCATCAAAATAGAGAAAAGTAGGCTCAAACCTGTTGAGACAGAATGCAAGTTGACTATGAATGTAATTAATTACAGTCATGTGCAAAAGGTTGAGCACCCCTGGTCAAACCACATTTTGTAGATTTTCTAAGTGAAAATAAGTTAGCATATCCTCCACAGGTTAACTCCAACTTAAATATGACATTTTCTGCTAATTTTATTGAAGAAATAAACATAAAATAAAAAACGTGCCAGAACTTTTTCACATTCAATGTTTTATTTTTTCCCAGTGTGTCAAGTTCAGCAAGTAAACAGTGACTTTGCATTAAATATGCAGACATGTGTCCCTGTAGATGTTGTGCCAACTCATTTTCACTTAAACAAAACATGTCACTTGACTATTGGCACCCAAACTTTTGCATGTACTGATACACTTACACTTAAATACTATAACCAAGCAACAGCACTAAAGTGGGCTTAACCAGCTGTGTAGAGTTTTTGTTATATTAGTGCAAGATCTATAATTTGAAGATGATTCTAGCCTAAAACCAGTTTTATATTTATTATTTGTCATGTTATGTAATATAGGTAATGTAGTATTAATATTCCATAGACATCATTTCATCCCCCAGCCTCTGGATTTGTTTATCAGTGTTCACTCATTACAATACCCAGTATGCATCACACAAATACACCATAGAACCCCTGGGAAAGCCCCACAGTGATAAAGAAATCCATTGCTAATTACAGATGTACACTGTTAGACATCAAGGTACATCAAGGTACAAACAATGTAAGTGTACCCACAAAGGTACAATAGTGGTTTTAAGGTCCAATGGTGTAACTTACATGAGTTTTTCCTAGTGGAAAAGTAGATATTTGTACTTTTTCATAACCAAATGTTTTAAATCAGAGCATTAAAATAAAAGCCTGGAGGCGAGACGGGGTGTGGAGTCAGTATAGCTTGGAAAATATGATTTCAATGGATTCTGGTGCAATTATGTTCCCTGACTAAAGGTACTGGGATGTACCCCTGAAGGTACCACCACAGTGACAAGAGGGGTACTGCCCCAGTGACAGTGTCGTACCTTTTTTTCTGAGAGTGTAGAGACTATAAATACCAATGTATTTGGCTTAAAGTTAGCCATAAAGTTAGCTGTCTGCCTTCTTTCTGCATAAGTTAGCTAGCAGAGAAAAGCAAACATTTCAAACAGCCCACCCTCATGTATCTGCACCAAGACATCCATCCATCCATCCATCCATCCATTTTCCAAGCCAATTCTCCATCAGGGTCGCGGGGGGCTGCTGAAGCCTATCCCAGCAGTCATCGGGCGGAAGGCAGGATACATCCTGGACAGGTTGCCAGTCCATCGCAGGGCTGAGCCAAGACACTTGCAGTTTTTCAAAAATTAATCCAACCTTCAAAATGCATCATCAGAAAGATTTCCTAATCTCGCTCTCAAGTCTATTTCAACACTGCTGTAGGATGTGACTAAGCATGTTTTACAGCCATGTAGTGATGGTTAAATTATATAGTTTGGTCAGAGTGACCCAATAACCTAGTCCAGAATTAGACTGCTGTGTGGTGTGTACTTCACAGTTCTAGTTACATGGCATGAGACTAAACGTCAACATGCCAGCATGGTACCCTGGGGCCTAAGCCCCAGCAGGTTATTTTCAGAGACCTGATGCTCATCCCTCCATCATATCTCTCTCTAATCTCTCTGTTAGCAGAAGGCTAAAAGCAGCTGGGAGGGCAGGAGGGTGATACTGCCGCTGGGACAGTGGCAAGTTGGAAAGGAGATGCAGTGTAGTATTAGGATGGAGGCACAGCTGTACTAGCAGCACTCCTCTTCACATCTGTGTGAAAGGACCAGGTGTGTGCTTTCAGATTTGCTCCAACTGAAGCAAATTACAGCTACTGGGTTCAATTAACAGCTCAGGCAGGTGCTTTGTTTTAAATTGAGCGACTCGGTGACCAAACAAAGTGGGGTTGTTTTGTGTCTTCATGTCATCATCATGTCATATAAACATTTGTGACTTTTACTGCAGTGTCTCACATTTATATGTGAGCATGTTGATTAGAGGTATAATGCTACATTCTTTACATGCATTTGTAGCACTCTCCACTCACTGACGTTGGGTGATTAGGATTAGGCAGTGTGCATACCAGTCTATCCCAAAAGTGTTGAATTGGGTTGATTTTAGGGCTCTGCGCAGGCCAGTTCCGGACATCTACACCAAATTCGGCAAAATATTTCTTTGTGGACCTGACTTTGGGGCATGATCAAGCTGAAACTGCTTCTAGAGAATTAGCATGACACAAATACTATACCATTAAGGTTTATCTTACTAGAACAGAGGGCGATAAACGATGAAAAACAGCCCATGATTGCTCCTCCGCCAAACTTTACGTTTTGGCACTATGTACTCAGGCAGTTAGCATTCTCCTGGCATATCTCAAACCCAGATTCATCTGTCAGACTGCCTGATGGAAAGGCATGATTCAACACTCCAGAGAATGCATTTCTATGGCTCCAATCCATCTTTATAGTATTGCAGCCAACTCTTGGCATTGAGTATAGTGTTTGTAGGCCATGTCAGCCATTGAAACCCAGATGAACAGTTCTTTTGCTGCTATCACAGTTTGGTAACTTGCTTGTATGTGCTATGACTTTCAGCACTAGGTGGTCCTGTTCCATAAGCTTGTGTGGCCCACTGCTTCGAAGCTTAGCTGTTGTTTGCTCCTAGACATCTCCAGTTTACAATACCAGTACTTATAGTTGATAAGGGCAGCTCTAGCAGGGCAGAAATTTGACAAAATTACACACTGGAAAGGTAGCATTCTATGAAAATGCTACATTTAAAGTCACTGAGCTCTTCAACCTTCAACCCATTCTAGTGCCGGGGTTTCTTTATGAAGATTTCATGGTTGTATCCTCAATTGTATTTCCGCATACTTTGTTATTTAATGTGATATACTCAAATTAGTCATCTTACACTTTTATCCTTTTCTTTTTTCCTTACAGGATACATATATTTATGTATACACCAGCTGGAATCACAGCCATATGGATACTGCAGTGGGGCCTTCCCTCCAGTCATGACAATGGGGGGCCCTAGCTTAAGCTCCATAGGATATCCACCTGTTCATTTTGATAGCATCTCATAACTGTGGTGTCATGGTGTGAATAGCGTGTGAAGAGAGCCCTCTTCAATGGGATTATATGGAATGATATGCCAAAGTTCATCCTTTGTGCTCTTTTATGAAACACTGTCAGTCATGAACAATTCCGCCTTTATTCTGTCTTGTGAGATAAAGCGTTGAGATGTGTGCTTGGCAGGTCTGCCAGTGATGCTACTGACATACAATGAGCATTAGATGACACAAAGAACTATTATCCTGGTGGGTACCTTCTGTGTGATATCTGCTAATTGAGGATTAGCTTTCAATTTATCTTCAAGCATGAAAAATAAGAAGATATATGTTTGTAATGTTATTAGCAATAGCACACAATATTGAGTATTCCACTGCTTTTTTGAAGAATACAAAGCAAAGTAAAGCAAAGATATAAATATTGTTTCAAATGTAAGTTTTTAATATTGGGAATTTCATAAGGCAAAAAAAGTAACAGCACCACAGTCACTGGGATATAAGATAATACAACACTCACAAATTTGTATCAATGTAAAGCTTACTCAACATCTAGACACTATTGCTGCAGAACATGAGCTATTAAGTATGATTATGGTCAGCAGGAGTGCAGATCAAAGTGAGGGGTGTGATTACTTAGCAACTGGTTGTCAAGGAAATGGTAATGGCGTTAGTGTAAGTGCTGTTATCAGTTATAACAGCACCATCATATTGTGTGGTTGGAGCTAACTTTTATCAGAGTATCTGCTGGTGATCAGTTTTTAATAAGCATTACTGTCACATTATGAACTGGCTCAGAAAGAAGGTCCGGCTTGATGTTTAGGTCTCAAACGCAAAATCAACATCATACTGATGGAGATACGATGACAAAAGTAGATCATTCACTTATATCCTCTGAAGACACGTCCTTCACCAAGTTTGACTGAGTTCTCTGTGAATATCTTTAAATATGATTGAATTCAAATCCTCAGATTCATCTGCCACAATACAAAATGCTCTTCTGCATGTTGCATGCCATTACACATTTCCACCAGAGAGGTCTTCAAATCCCCAAAACATATATAGTGTAGCTTTAAAACAGAATAAAATTTAAACAGGAGACATTGTAGAAATGTATTTAATTTATGTATCATTGTATATGTACTTTGGGTAAATATTTTTGCTGGATAAACACACAAGCATAGGAATTGATGAAAGTGGAAGTGATGAACCAGAAGCAAAAACCACTAAAGTGGGGCACTAAAGGGAATCCCCCTTTATTCAGTGTAATGCCTCTTGCCGTGGGCCAACTGTGGGGCTTTCACTCATGTCTGACGCATTGCTTTAGACTATATTTAACTGAGAGCAGAGGGTGAAATACTGTCTTTTTCCTGTCTTTAAAATTTATGCTGCTTTTTGTTCTGTGGGAAACCCTCTGTTTATGTGGGTCAGTCATTTTAAACACCTATCTATTAAGTTATTAATGCTTTATAAATTTCCTCTTAGGAAACAACCTGGAGTTAGTCTAAGAACACAGACATGACTAATGTGAGCTCCGTCTGTTTTGTGGAAGGGCAAAAGCAACATTGTTATTTGTAGTTCTGTCAACCTATAATAGTCAAACATACTGTTGCACCCAAGATCCTCCTTTTCAGAATGAGGACACAGCCCACTGCAGCGCTAAGATAGGTGACGTGTTTAAAGTAAATGAAACTCCTGTGCAGGACGATTGGAATCAGTCCTTTTTGAGTATTAGTTGTGGTGTTGATGCAGAGGGTAAAAATATCCTGAGATGTACATATTTTGATAACTGAAGTGGAACATTCCAGTCATTCCCCTCCATAAACTCTCAAGAGCAAAGACTGTAATAAATGTCCTTCCAAAACCAGCCAAACCTTTTACAGCCAAACCTCAGACTGCCTCCACTCTGCAATGGCCTTCAGAACGTCCAGGTGTCACATGTCAAATATGACTAACTGTTTGTAGTGCTAGTTGTTCTCAAATCAGCACCCCCCAGGATTCTGGAGGCACCTCTAGAGGCGCTTTTATCTTTGGCTTTTTTTATATTACACTTATTCATTGCAACACTAAACGCATTGGTAACTGTAAAGGTATCCAACTGCACATAGATCAGCAGATGAAAATATTAATTTATTTTTTGATGTTATCATTTCTCATTATTTTAGTGAGATTAATCAATAATGGGTATAATACATAAAGGTTATAAAGGTAATTAAGTAGAAAATGTGCCTAAACGTTTCCACACACAACATTTTGTGGTTTGTTTTTTTCCAACATGTTAAATTCAGCAAATAAACAGATATTGTGTATTAAAATGTGCTATTACTTTCAGGTTCAGTCGAATTATTGAATGTAATAAATTCATTCTGATAGGGCTGATTTTGTCTGCTCATGTTGATCAAATAAATGCACTGCTTTATAAATAGACAAATATCAAACTAAGACAATTAAGACAAGTGGGTTTCATTACAATTAAACATTTTATTCATTTGCCCCCCTTAACACACCCTTTAAAGTTATATGCAATTTTTAACGTACCACTTCTATTCTTCAGTTTAAAATAACTTTCTACATAAAAACAAGTTATATGTATGTCAGCCTAATGTCATATATGACATTTTATCGCTGACCTGCTGTTACAGTCATTATGAGTCTAGATCAGTGACCTTCAGCTCTTCTTTGGTATTTTACGCCATGCATAAACCAGCATACCAAACCACGATAATGCAAGACTTCTTCTCCAGCATTTCTAATGGAGCTCTTTTTCCCATAGGAGTTTCCCGCAAATTCACATCCATACATTAGACCCTCCAAAGTCTTATATCCTCTTTTTGCTTGAGTGGTCTGGCAGAAAAGTGCCTTAATATTGAGGGCACAATACAATCTCTGTGCATTTTAAGATGACAAAAAAAAGGTCCTTATGTTTGAACACCCAAAACCGTCTGGAGCCGGTTGTGGGAATGATGCTGCTAAGAAGACTTGAAGCGGATGGAACACAATGAAAGAAGGGGGCTTTTACGTTCATTGTAAAAACAAAAGAGAGCCTGGACAAAGGAATCAAGGCCATGATTGTATGGGCACATTCCAGTGGAGTTATGGGCAGAAAATCCCTTTAAATACTTCTATATAGCTGAGGGTGAATTCTTTCTTTATCGATTAAGTAGATTTGACAAAAGGTCGGATATTTTATTATTGGACGCTACTAAAGGTAAAAGCAAAAAATTTATCATTTTGTATAATCTGAGAGCCAGACAATGCACCAGTGGCACAGGAACTAAAGAACAATCATACAGCCATTTAAATGTAGGTCATAAATCACACTCTTACAAATAAAGGTGTCCAAAAGGATTCTTGAAAGCCATAGAACAACCACATTTGGTTCCTCATAGAGCCTTCAGTGGATAGTGCTTTAAAGGAATGCTTCAGTATATTTCAATCTAACCTGCATCTTCTGTGTGGTTGTAGGTTGTTGCTTGACTTCTGTTATATGTTTGTATTGAGTCAATACATTTTCTGTTGTATAAATTTGAAAAATAATGACTGACACCCATTTCGGCCAATCACATCCTTCTCTAAGCGGTACTCCCTCCATCAGGTAATGTAAAATCTCTGACAAAACAAACCTGCAGTGAGAATGGCAGTGTCATTAAAATAGTCTGAATATTTAGAGCAAAAGAGGTGCAGTAGTTTCTATTTCATTCCTGAAGCTGGAAAAGTTTGAAAGACCACACTCACAGCTGGCTCTAAAGTAAACGAAACTTTGTGTGGGTTTCTGTTTTTGCTAACACCCTCTAGACTCCACAGTGGCCTCTGCCAACTGTTTTGCACGGACGGCTGTGACTTACTGAGGTGTACTCTGGTGAAAACATGACAATTACAGCAATCTTCGATACATTTTAGATTGTTAGATAATTCATGTTTAAATCAAAGTATTAGCGCTTTCTATTTGTAACAAAAAGTTGTGATATGTATTTTCAATATTATTCAATTTCAGTGCCCATGCCCCTTTAGTTGTGGCCCCACAGTTCTGTGTTTATGTCCTTTGGTTTTGTTTACATATTAAAGAGGAGGAGCTCACCTTTGATATTAACTTGTAATTGTGATTTTTTCCTGGTATTATGGTCAAACGTTTCGGTGCTTAAGTCGTTTTTTGAGCTTTTGTACTTCTACCCAAATAATTTTTTTAGAAAGGTACCTACAACAGTACTTTTTAAAATATGTGTTTAGGCTATTTTTCCCCATTGTTAGCATTAGAACCCATTTGAGTTACTAGCTGAAATGAAAATAAACAGCTTGTGACAACCCAGTGTTATTTTTCTTGTGGTACATTTTTGTACAGTATTTAAATGCAATGAAAACACTGATAGTAGATGAAATTATGTGACATAACAACATTAATCCAGAGGGGTTTTTTAAAAGGGGGAATTCGACATCATAATGTTCTCTGTGAATTTGTAAATCTCTCTCTCCTTTTCTTTCTCTTTCTTTCCCTCTTACTTTCTCTCCCCACTCTCTCTCTCTCTCTTTCTCTCTCCCACTCTCTCTTTGTCTCTCTCTCTCTCATACTCTCTCTCTTTGTCTCTTTCTCTTACTCTCTCCCCTCTATCTTTCTCTTTCTCTCTCCCACTCTCTGTCTTTCTCTCTCCTACTTTCTCTTTCTGTCTCTCCTCTCTTTCTCTCTCTCTCCTGCTCTCGCTCTGTCTCCTACTCTCTCTCCCTCCCCTCTCTCCCCCTCTCTGTCTCTCTCTTACTTTCTCTCTCTGCCTCTATCTCTCTCTCCCCCTCCTTTTCTTTTCTAGTCTCTCTCTCTCTCTCTCTCTCTCTCTCTCTCTCTCTCTCTTACACCCCCCCCCCCCCCGCCATCTCCTTCCCTCCCTCCCTCTTGTTCGTCTGATGGAGGGGCCATCCAAGGGGGCCCTCCCTAAACATGTCATTTCATGTAAAGCTTCAGTGCTTCTATACACACAACAAATGTGCATGTTGTAATTGCTCTGGTGATGGAGGGGGGATATTGTAGGCTTTAAAATGACTAAAAGGGGAATTCAACCAATATTTCCAAATTTCAACGGTTGATCAGGTTTCTTTACAATGGTCTTCAGACAAAATATCTTTTCACAAAAACACAAATATAACCATTTTATTCACTATCCTGAACCGACATGTGATTTCTGTTTTATATGTGTACTATTGATAAAATAATTAACAAAATAAAAAATCCTTGGGGACTATTTTGCCTCACAACACCCTGCATATACCTCTCTGACATGAATGGATTAAAGAAATAAGCTAAAATCTTATTGCAAAACTGTCAGTGTCTCAGGTATTCAAACCATCTTGAGTAATAACGTCTTTAAGGTAGCTTGTAGAGGCATTTAATGCCTTGGGTGTCTGGTTCCTATCACCACCACTGTGAACAGATCTGACTCAGTAAGTTTCTCTAAAATGAATCATTTTGCATCAAACCATTCTGAACATCTCTGAACAGCGATTTAGTTATATGGAAATGAGTAGAAATCAGTAGAACTCTCCTTTAAAGTATGCCTGTGTGGCCTAGAACTGACTTAGCTTTGGAACCCTTTCAAGCTCGGGTTTACAGTATTGAGAAATTTAATTCCAGCTAACGTTACTCATTCACACTGGGTAACTCCACGGTTTCTACAAAGTTTCAATAAAAAAATACAACTTGCTAACCAGGCGAATCTTAGCTCTGTTAGCTTGTATGCTCAGGCTCCTGTCATAAAATCAAGCGAAAACACAGTCTAAGTTTAATCAAGTCAATGCTGTAACCTGAGCTGATATTAGCTGCTAATGCTCTACAGGCTGCTGCTCTGGGCTCTGCTTTCCCAATCATGGAGAGTGTGTGACCTCAGGGCAGCTTCTTGACCTCTGAGTGGTGATCCAAACTCACTCAACAGTAATTAGCATTAGTCAAATCTCAGTGTCTTTTATGCATGGTGCTAAAAGGTTCTGGATTTGGGTGCACAGTTATGTTAAAAACCCTTAACAAGTACAGAATTTTTACAGTATGTTGAGTTTTTTTAAACTCTATTAAATGGCCAGGACCTGGTCATCACCTGGTCAGGTCCAAACATTTACAAACTCATATAACTTAACTCCAAGGTCCTGGTTTTAAGCATGCCCATATAAACTTTGACTTGCAACTTGTAAGCATATTACACCTACGTTACACAAGTGGCCACTCGTAGTGCATTAGGTTGGCCTCAGTGCTATATACACTCACTGGCCACTTTATTAGGTACTTGCTAGTAAAAGGTTGGATCCCCTTTTGCCTTCAGAACTGCCTTAATTCTTCGTGGCACACTTTCAACAAGGTGTTGGAAACATTTCTCAGAGATTTTGGTTGGATATTTGAGATACTGTTGCCTTTCTATCATCTCAAACTAGTCTGCCCATTCTCCTCTGACCTCTCATATCAACAAGGCATTTTCGTCCACACAACTGCCGCATATTTTCTCTTTTTCGGGCCATCTTCCAGCTATTTGTGTTAACAAGCAAGTACAAAACAGGTGTACCTAATAAAGTGGCCGGTGAGTGTATATAGCTGGCAATGCAAGTTTAAAGCAATGCAATGCAAAACCTTTTGTTTTCAACCATAATTTACATACTGTATATTCTGTGAATAAGGGCTTTTCCTGGCTGTGAGCTCTAAGTTAGGTCACCATCCATGTATAACAGATTGTAAATTTTGCTACCTTAAACCAAGTGTGAAAATAGTGAATCACTATTATGGTCATGGTTTTGAAATATGAAGCATATTTAACTATTTTATTTCTAAACAGCTTAACTAAACTAACCAACTTTGTTTGGGCTAATAAAATAATGAAACGGCCCCTAAGATGGTGTGAGGGAAAATAGATGAGGCTAAAGCTGGGAGTACACTGCACAACTTTTAAAATCCTAGTAGATTTTGATAAAGCAGAGCATCACATACTTTATCAGCGGTTCCTGTTATTTTACGAAAAGCACTTAAAATTCCAGAACTCCAAAATCATCAATCGAGGTTCTGACCTGGAAAATCATTTCAGATTGTGAGAATTTATCAGAAAGGGGCAAATCGATGTTAAAGTCTGGCTAAAAAGTGTAGCAGTCTAGTGTAGGCCAAGCTAAAGTAGAAGAGGAAATGTTTAAACCAGCATTGAAACACGTAGTGAGTAGCTACAGCTTTGCTTGCTGAGATAGCTTCATTTTTTTTCCCACAATAACTGTTATTCCACTGTGTAATGTCTCACTTTATGCTGCAGCTAACCGTTACTAAATTTCTACTTTAGCACATACAAAAACAGAAAATGAATACATCATTTAACTTCTCTAAGATATTATCTGATTTCTAGCCCATTCGGTTCAATTCGGAAGAAGAATGTAACCTCAGAAGCACGTCAAATTCGGAATGTCATTGCTCCTAAGTAAACATTTTGTGATGTGGTTGTGATGATGGACCAACTAAACTAACTGGACTAAGCCAGAAATTAACAAAATTCTACAATTCTACAAAACAAGATGGGCTGTAATATACTTAACAGACTGCCTGGAACAAAACCACATTCAGGTAATTTAATCTGATATTGAAAAGCTGAGCTGAACCTGATATTGTGACAGTTTAAAGGCTCTTTCTGTACAGGGAACGATCGATTAAAAGATTCTTAATGGAACCAAAAGTGATTCTTATGTTGCTATAAAACCAATTTATTTCAATAAAATATAAACAATGCACTTAAATGTACTCATTTCTGAAATGCTTTTGAGAATAACAGAATGTTTCTTTTTCATTTTAGAATGCTACATTACTAACCTACACAGTAGTATGCAAAAATTTGGCCCCCCTGCTCAAATGACATGTTTTTGTTGATAAATGAAAATAAGTTAGCATATCCTCTACATTTTAATGCACAATTATTGTTTATTTGCAGAATTACTTTTTACAAAATTATTTGTAATATATAATCTATAAAGCTGTCATACTTGTTTTTCCAATATGTTAAACATGGCAAACAAATGGACATTTGTAAAAATTTGTAGAAAAATATTTGTGTTCTCTGTAGAAGAATATGACAACTTATTTTCACAAATCAACAAAACATGTCATTTGACCAGGGTTCCAAGGAAAAGCAGTGATAACCGAGTCTGAATGCAGAATAAGAAATTTATTTCATAACAGTTACAAAGAACAAAATATTTAAAAGCATTCTTTATCTTACATAGGCTGTACAGAGATGGCATTTATTTGATTCATTCTAAATGATTCTGGAATAGGAACTAGAAGTATTAAATAGAAAACTGAAAATATTAAAGTTGATGAAAAAATATGAAATATTTCATTTGTCTACTGTACAAAATAAGAAAAAAAAGAAAAAAGAAAAAAAAAGAATGAAAATCGAGCTGAAAATGGAATCCGTAATATTGTACCCTGATACAGTGTTTAGGCCTCTCACGCGTTCAAAAATTATTTTACATAATAACGTGATGGTCTTGCCATCTAATAATAGCTAAAAATATTGGCCTCTTTGGTTCCATGATTCCGTATAATACATTTGAACAGAAGTTTTGCTTTTATAAAAATAACTTTTTTTTTATTTCAATGGCAGTTTTTTTTTCTTTCTTTAACTAATAATGCGACTTTTTTTTTTTTCAGTGCAAACATTGTAACAACCATTCGCTTGGAGAAGGAAGCGAAAGACGTTTCAAGTATTGAAAAAGAGTTTACGACTAGTAGCTAAGGTTCAGTCTGTCCGGTGTGGGTTGGTACTATACATTGCATAGTTCATGCGGCACTTATTTGAAAAGGATTGTGAGCAAGCACAGGTGCGCCACTGGATACCCTTTAAAGGCATTTCAATCAGCAAGTGCTATAAAATGTGCATTTAGGGTGTTTTTCCTCTTTTTTTTTTTGTTTTTTTTTTGTTTGTTTTTTCTTTTTTTCTTTTCCAAGTGCGATGCTGCACCCGTAGCCAACTGAACAATATGGCAACTTGAGAGAAGTGAAGATATAATACGCTTCAGTTGTTTTAAGTACTTTTGGAAGTGTTTTCCTTTTTCCAAGGGCACTGTTTTAGTGTTCTGCAGAGGTAATCATTCCCCGCACACTGTTTACAGCTTGTCACATGAATAAGCAAATCCTGCTCCAAGATAGGCTTGAAGCATAACAAAAAAAACTAAAAAACTAAAGCCACATTTCATGCTTTATAAATGGCCCCAGTGCCTGGAAGAGGTGGAATGTCTGCTCATGTTCCGCTGTAGTGAAGAACGTTTAAAAAATGCAGCATATCTGAGACAATGAGGGCCACTTGGGTGCCGTTTGGGAAGCAATCCATGATCACCTGGACGCTTTTGAGAAAGGAAAACCCAGATGAATATTGTGTTGGAAAGCCTTGGTCTTCACCTTGGTGATATGACGGACTGGTTATGGCAAGTGCTGCTGTTGAATGGAGTAAGTGGAGTCCTAGCCAGTGCTTTTGCATACCATTGTGGGCAGTTATACAGATGGACGCAGATGAAAAGGTCCAAGAAAACCTCTGGTCAGTCGTTTCCTAAGGCTCTTCTCTTTTCCGTTCCCCAGTATAGTCCGCTTAGAGGAGAGAAGAAAAGAAATGGCGAACGAAACAAAGCAAAACCTGTATCAAAACGGCGTCGTCCCTTTAACCTCGAGACCTATTATACAAACCTGCGCTCGTAAAATAAGACTGAATCACATGATAGGCGAACTGATAAATGCTTCTACCAGAAAGATATTAACGAATATAAATATATGTACAAAAGTTTGTGCATGCATGGAAGCGTAGGTGTAAGTGTGCACGTAAATGCAGACGTGTACACGGATATGTTTGCAGATGTTCATAAATATCACTTTTGTACTGAAATTCTTCTGTGTTCCTTTCAGATCTCCCTGAAAGTCACCAGTCTCTGTTTTAAAGCAATAGTTCAGTGGAAAATCTAATTGACACAATCCCCCTCTCCTCCATGGAGTCCTCAGTCAAGGCATGTTTGGTGTCTGAACTTTTCTTCTTTAGTGTGGCACTGAAGCTAAGAGGCTAATGTAGCTAACAAGTAATGGAATCTTATAGCCTGCTAGTTAGCATTGTTCAAACTTGTCTGTTTGCTGAGTCAAACAGTTTATGATGTTTCAAAAACTGTCTGATACACGATATTCAGTAAAATTGTCATACAACTATGACAAAATTAGCAGAAAACAATCATAGCATTCATGTGTCTGAATTTGTCCATTTTTACAGACAATACTTTGTATTTCAGTGTCAGAAACCACATACGCAAGTCTTTTTGAGATGACTTAACAGCTCTGCATGGTTTGAAACAAATGTGTGCAGTTTATATAATGTAAATTGTTCAGTACTAGCATCCATTACTTATTAGCATCATTAGCCTGTTCTTTAATTTTGCACTGAAGCTAAGAAGCTAATGCAGCTACCAAGTAATATACCAAGCTTATAGCCTGCTAGTTAGCATTGTTCAAATGATATGCCTGTTAACAAGCTTGCCTTATTTATGAGGTTTCAGACACTGTTTGCTTTATGGTTATCAATAAAATCAAAACAAAAGTTGCAGAAAACAGTGTTCCCATTCGTGTACCTGATTTTGCCCATTTTCCTAGACAACATTTTGTGTTTCATTGTCAGAAATCATGTAAACGAATCTTTTTTAGATTACTCAACAGCTCTGCATAGTTTGAAACAAATGTGTGCAGTTTGTATAATGTTAAATGTTGGGTACAGCATCCTTTACTTATAAGCCACATTAGCCTCGTAGCTCCAGCAAAACTTCAGAAGCAAACGTTGGACAGCTGTTTTTGACTGATACCTACATTTGAGGCAAGGAAATTGTCATAATTTGAAAAATAAATGAGTAAATTAGATTTTTTCCACACACTATTCCTCTAAATGTCCCCAGCTCAAGCACAACCACACTCTTCCACGATCATATTGGGCACGTCCCGTTTGACGATGTTGTACTCGTCGTCAAAGTACAGCATGGACATGGTGCTTAGCTTGGTGGGGATGCAGCAGGAGTTCATGGAGCCTGGGCTCATGCCCCGCATGCGGTACTGGTTGACCACAGCTGTGTGGAAAGAGGAAGCTGACCCAGGAACCCCCGCCATGTACGCTGGACAGTTGCCCTCACAGTAGTTACCAAAGTATCCCGAGGGGGCAATGATCCAGTCATTCCAGCCGATGAGGCGAAAGTCGATGTAAAACTGCTGCCGGCAGCACAGGCTGCTACTGCCATCGCACTCCAGGCCGCGCTTGCGTATGCGGTGCTTGCTGTCCTCCACCGCCCGTGCTCGGACCACCAAGAATGGCCGGTGCGCCTCATCTGCCGAGTTGACCAATGCCGGTAGAACACCCGCAGCCTCACACCCCTCGCAGCGAATGTCCAGGTTCTGCCGCCTCTCGCCTTTGGAGAAGACCAGCTGCACAGCGTCTGTCAGTGGGAATGTGTGCCAGCCGCTGCGTTTGAGGTCCACACGCTTCTCCACCAGGTTCCATTTGCTACCCAGGCCTGGCTCCTGGTAGTACACCTTGACTGTGACCTTTCTGCGAGAGCCCTTCTCTGATGAGATAGGCAGCAGCTTGAAATAGAGCCACAGGTTGGCCTGGGACACATAGAGGTTCTGGTTGCCCTCATTGGAGATCACAAAGAAAAGGCTGGACTTGGATGACAGTAGTTCATCTACGAGAGAAAGTGAGAGATATGAAAGATTAGTCATCAGTCATAGCTGCACCCAGCAAAGATCTGGTTCTCGGATAGGATGTGCAGTCCTAGAAAAAAAAAATGTATACACATTTGTTATTTAATTAATGTGGAGTTTCTTTAAACTCTAAAAAGGTGATTCATACTCACACAAAGCTGTTCAAAACTTTATACTCAAAGGTTCTTCAGGGAGCCAAAAGTGGTTCTTCTACTAGGGCTTCAAAAATCTCACTTGGCACCTTGGAACATTAAACACATGCTTTGCCCTTTTTCAATTTAAAATATTTCCTTGTGCTCATTTGTGATGAAAAGGTCATTTCAGGGTGTTTATTTTGAATGCTAATAACCACTACTTTCATTGGCCTTTTCAGCGGACACTGCGTGGTAAGGGGTGTGGTCATTGCGCCGTGTTGGGAAGAACAACAATGACTGCAGTGACGCACAGAGACTGTACATGTTCAACTTTATAAGCTTGTTTACGCTGAGAGCCAGATAGTCGCTAAATGTTAGCATCAAGCTAATAGTGGCTAATATTTGTATTTCATAGCAGGTCTCCAGATTAAATGCAGGTGTGTGAAGTTTGTGACAGACAATCACATAACATATTCTTCACTTTGGATACGACTGTTTGGATATTGAGTTGAAAAAGATTTCAACTCAAGACCTGTCTCTGAATGTTGGTGGAGCCTGTTAGCTTAGCTAAATGCCCAACCTACTTCAGTGAGGACAGAATACAGTCCAGTCAGCCTACAAAGAGCCTGTCATCATAAATGAAAAAGAGTCCATCACTAGCATTGTCCATGTGTGACATCATATCAATGTTTTACATTCATCAGAGATGTTCATGTGTGAAACTGCAGCTGCAACGGTAAAGCAGAGATCTCCCAACATGTGAGGAGATGGCAGTCCTCTGCTGTTTAGCAGTGGGGAAAAGTACATCATGTGGCAATCAGACTTATAAGTTATGTCAATCATATCAGACCTTTACATTAGTGAAGATCTTCTATGCTTTATGAAAATTCTCTTTAGCATCATCAAAAATGTCATGAGCATAGCAAACAATACAAAGAAATGTTTGTACCACTGCTATAGCTAACCTTACTAGCAATGCTTACTAGATTCTTTTCTAGGTTGTCTGCTATTTTTTGCAAAAAAAGCACAGACCAGTAATCAACTCATGTTGGTCTAAGCTACTCTATGCTAGTTGATGTTGGTTTATGTGGTCTAGTGCTGGTCTGGTTCTGGTTTAGCTGCTCACCCCAGCATAGTCATGCTGGTTGACCAGCATACCAGCATCAACACACAATTTGGTTTTGGTAGTGATCAGTATACCAATGAGCCATGCTGGTCTATGCTGGTTTTTCTAGCAGAGTTATCATCCAAAGATTGTAGTTTGGATGCCTGTGTTTGCTAGTCTGCCAGTTAAGCTAAATACGTGATACTTTTTCCAGCTTTGGCCCATTTCTTTGGTATAAAACATTAAATTGCTATCTGTTGGATATGAAGAAGCACACATTAACTAGCTAATTAAATCCTTATTATGATAAGCTAACATCTGAGAAAAGGCACACCAAATATTATTTTTAGTTTTTTTTAAAAACAGTGTGTAACAGTCAGTTATATATATTTTTACATACTTTCCCCACACTATTTTATCTTTTGCTGATTGTACTGTCTCCACTTGGCAACATGAGAAAACAAGTTTTCTGACACACTAGTGGTGGGAATTCTGGCTCTTTTTAGAGAGCAGGTTCTTTTGGCTCGGCTCACTAAAAAGAGCCAGCTCTTTTGGCTCCCAAGTGGCTCCTCAGATTTTTTGTTGCTTAAATTAATTTATTACCAAATTATGTGTAAAAATGAATTACTAATAAAAAAGAATGAATAAAAACATACATTAAATCAAATGTTTATCATTTACATGGCTTTATTAATATACCCTGGCTTGTCTTTTCTCTTCTAATTGCATTGATGGATGAACAGTTCGCATATGCCTGTGCAGGTTGTTTGTAGAGCCTGCTCGATATGAAGTTTTAACTTTGTACAGTCTACACTCTGCCTTTGAACTGTTTATCATATTAAAATGTGTCCAAACTTCACTACGTTTCCTGTCACTCATTTTCCTCACCTTTCCTGCGTGTAGTCTGTCTGACCCCCCCCCCATCCTCCCTGCTCAGTGAAGACTCACAGACACCACCACACATCTTGACCAATCGCAATTTAACAGAAAAAAAAATCGGCTCACAATCAGGAGCTGGCTCCCGTCATTTACTTCGAAGAGCTGGATTGTTGCAACCAACCCATCACTACAAGACACATGGAGAGCTTTAAATTATTCCTAAGTGTCGTAACTATCATTCAACTATACCACATAGCTATTATTCAACTCATCTATTTTTTGGATTAGGCCCTATTTCAGCTGGATTAGTTTTACCAAAGGACATCTGGTAGTGTAATTTTTGCATTCAGGATAAAGGATCTGTGTAATTTCCCCAAATTACCTCATACAGCCCAAATCGAAACATGATCGCAAAGACATTTACACCGGTATTATGCAACAGGACCACACTTATGAAAAATAACAACACAACGTGTGACTAATTGGCAAATGGCCAAATTTTATTTTTCCTCTCCTTGTAATTCAACTGTCGCCAAAAATGTTGTGGACTTCAGTCGTCTTGTCATAACCTGGAGAAATAAGGTACTGGGTCAAATGAAGCTTACTGAAGCTGATGCAAACAGAACTACTATTGCTGAGGGAGTTAGGCGAATTAACGTTAAATTTCTCCAGATTTTATACTGGATTAAAACCATGAACCTCATTGGTAATCACTAACATTGCTGCACCTCCCTAGTTAAAACTAATCCAGCTCAAATAGGACTTTAGACATATCGTCATTCAATACAAATTAGAAGTGATAGAAAGTATGTCGAAGAGCGACAGCAAGACAGTCCGCTTATTATTTAATGCCCTATGTCCACAAAACACCAGTGTGCTAAGTGTGTTCAGGTGTCTCCTCAGTTTACTCTCATTCACTCAGTAGAGTCCCTGGATTTCCTGCTCATTTACATCAACGATCTTCCCCTTGGGGTCTCGGGTTGAAGTATGAAGGCTGAGGGAGTGGGTGTGGTATATGAGTGAGACGGGATGTTCGCTCAATGTGATACAGCAAATTCGAACAGCCTATAGAACCATAAGCCTTCTGTAAATAGCAAATGTGTCAAAATGGCAGAGACATCACATTCAAGTTCTTGTGTAGTAGATACACGGACAAGTAAAGTAGAAGGAAAACGCAGATCTGTTTATTAAGTCTCCTTTGTGTCAGAACAGAATAATGTCTCGGTCCGGACACAGAGCTGAAGGACATTAACATGCTGAGAGGGCAGTAGATCGCTCACATTGCCATGAATAGGCTCCCTAACTGGGAACACTTCAACCTAAAGGGATCAAATGGTGTTAGTGTTTCGTGTTAAATGACAACGTGGGTGGGAGGAGTTGTCAGGGTCTGTTCCGCTGTCACTTCTCTCTCTTTTCTCCCACTGTTTTCTCTCTCTCTTTCTTTCTGTCTCTCTCGCTCTCTTTCACCGGCTAACTCCGACCCTCCTGAACTCCCTCTCATTCTGTCCTCCTCCAGTTCAGAGATATTAACATCTCTGTACCGCTCCTTTGAGTTTGCGGCTGAGTGAAGCTCGAGAGAAGTGTGAATTCTGGCAGTTCCCTTTTGGTTAAAGAGGGCCAGGCCACATTTCTCCAAGCTCCTCTCATCTGTGAGTCACATGACACACGGGCTATGACAGCACTGTTCTGGGGTCGGGCCCAGTTGGCTCAGAGTGAGGGCGGAGATGAGGAGAGGAAGCTTATGAGGGCACGGCACAAAGGTTCAAAGACTTCTGAATGAAAGCTGCTGAGACGTAGAGCTTACAGTGCCTCAGAGAGGGCACAATGAGCCCTGTGATGTCAAAAGAAGTGCACGGGACAGCCAGACCTTCAACACATGGCCTTACAGTGAGAACATGATTGAGTAAAAAGAAAGAGGGAGAGAGAGAGAGAGAGAGAGAGAGAGAGACAGAGAGAGAGAGGAAATTGTTTACATGATGCCATACTTTCTCATAGTTGCCACAGAAACTCTGTAAGTACACTTCTAAAAATAAAGGCTCCTAAATGGTTCTTGGCTTGGACATATGGTGCTGGGAAAAAACTTTGATTAATTTGGATTGGAACCTTTACATCTAGAGGTTCTTGTAAAGCTTGCATGTACATCTATGGAATCACCTGAGCTGAGTTTTGCTTCCCGAAAGCAGTGGTTCTCAAACCGGCCCTCAGGGACCCCCAGACATTCCCTATTTTTGCTTCCATCCTACTTGCAACACATAAAGACAGAGCACAAATGTGGTCTGGGGGTCCCTGAGGGCCAGTTTGAGAATCACCTCCTAAAATCCCAGGTTTATTACAGACTAAGGCTTAATATTCAGTTACTACAGGGACTTCAGTGCACACTGGGCTATTCTTAGGCTATAGAAGTGTGTAATAAAACGTTTTATGGACTATTTAAGGAACCAAAAAATGACTCTTCTGTGGACATCATTTGAAAGAACCCTTGTGTTCTTAATATGTTGCTTAGAAAAATACAGTTAGAAGAACATGTGAGGATCCTGACTTTTCACTGCACATCAGCCATTAGTTAGATAAACTAGGTCCTGGTAACTGTGGTAAGTGCTGGGCTTGCTTAAGGAGAGCCTTGGAAATGGTTAATCTAATGCATTAGCAGGCATAAAATGCACAATTATGTATTTATGTATGAGAATTTATTTTTGAATTAAGAAATGTCTTCTGCTCACACACATGATTTTACATGTCATTTTCTTAGATGTCTTAGACTTTTGCACAGTGCTATATGTGCAGTACGGTCATCGTATGCATATGGTTGTACTTCCTTCACAAAAGCACTTAACAAAAAACTTGAGAGAAGAATATCTGACCCTTTAATTGAAAGTAAAGTAAATGATTGTACATCGTTCTGTGTACAATCATAAATGGTTCTCTGCATGGTTAATTGGTTCTTCTCTGTGACAAAAAACCTACTCTATAGGATTCTTTAAAAAACTTTTTAAAAAATGGTCTATATAGCACCAAAGCTGCTATTGTTCTCATTGAAGTGTTTTTTGGTTCTACACTCATAAAAAGGTGCCCCAAAAGGTTCTGTAAGCGATGCCATGAAAGAACCATGTTTGAAAAAGAGATTTTTGAGCGTGAAGCTTCCACATAATATGAAGGTTCTTAGCCGATTGAAGGGTTCTTCCTCAAACCATTACATTCTGTGAAGGTTCTTCACGCTCACACATATCATTTACAAAATCTGTTCTCTAAATAAGTGTCTAAGTGTGGTTCTTCTTTGCTGCTGCACAAAAATTGGCACCTTTATTCATAGAAGTGTACAGAACCATTTTAGCTGAACGTGTGTAATATACTAACACATCACAATAAAAGTCCCGAAATGGTCCTTTGGTTGGATGTTGGTGTATTACACTATGTACTATACATTTATACTTTAATATGTAGAAAGGATCTTTGTACTCACACATCTTATTTACAAAAAAGATCCACTTAAAAAGTGGTTGTTCTGTGGCATTGTGGCAAAGATCCCTTTTTGGCATCTAATTTAAAAAGTGGACAAATCACTATGGTTTCTCACAGCAGTAATATCAAGATGGACTGGTTGCAAAATCGATACTCTTATTAAAATGTCCTTGTAAGTTTTGTCTGGGGCACCGTACATCACTACAACATCATCACTACATTAAGTCTTCTTAATTCACACTTTCAATCTCACAGCCTAGACAGCACTTCAGCACAGTGGGGCCTCCAGCAAACCGAAGAGTGAAGTGAGGAAAAAAAAAACAGAGTTTACAAAACTGGAGGTTATAAAATTAAATAGGGGCTCCTAACAACTGTGCAACACCTGGTAGACACTAAAACTGCCCCCATCAGATAAGCAGCACTTAAAGCTTTCATCTTTGAGAGAGAGGAGAAAATCAAGCTGCTTCAGATCTGAAAACATCCACAGGTGTTTCTGTCCATCCTTCCACTATGCATAGACGACTCAGCGCTATAGGTCTGAAAGGACGTGTAGCTGTTCAAGAAGCTGTTACTGACAAATTAAGAAAAATTGCCAACTCAAACAAAGACACTGCTGGCGTTCTCACAACAACAGACTGACCATTTCAGAGTCCAGACCTCAACATCACTGAATGTTTGTGGGACATCGTTTGTGGGAATGTTGATGGGAATGAGTTTACTTGGAATTGCAGAAAATGCAACCAACTTCTAAGACTGAACTTTGGAGGTGTGGAAAAACATCTGTGCAGATTTCTGTGAAAAGCTAAAAGTCTCCTGAAAAGAATGGAAGCTGTAATAAAGGCAAATCTTTTACACAATAAATCTGGAAAAATGATATTATATTTAGCTGATGAGGCTTTTGTAATTTTATGTTAAATGTATTCTACTTTCTTCTGAGACTGGAAAAATGTCCTTACTGGCTATTTTGACTGGAAAGTAAATAAATGAACACAGTACTGTTTATTGTGGAATATCAAGGCATCACTGTTTGTGGAGTTCCAATGTACTAAGTATTTCCATGTGGTAACATAAAATATTTCTACACTGCATTGACACCTTGGCATGTGAAATAAGCTTAAATCTAGTCAATGTACCAAATATTTCTCAGGCTTTTAAGGGAACCAAATGTGGAGTCAACCCCTTTTTTGGCTCCATTTTTGGGTAAAGATGCAACTCTGTAAAAATGACATCTTGGCAAGTGAAATCATCATAAATCTAGTCAATATGTCTAATATTTCTCATTTTGAGATTTTTTGAGATGTCTTCACTTACTAAGATATCTCTTGGCTCCCCAAATAACCTTTTATTTGGTGGGTTCTGTAATTACCAACTTTGGAAACGAGATACAAGAGTGTAAAGAACCTTTTAATAAGCATAAGGTAAAGGTTCTATACCGATTAAATGCTGTATGTCCAAACCCAGCTTTATTTTTAAGAGTATGCGCATTAAATATCTGGTGCTCCCTTAATTTATCGTATGTCTTCAGCCCCTCCCAGTGAATTTCTTCAGGGGTCACAGTACAAAGTCTGAAAGACAGCTGTCAGTGGATGCAAATTAGAGAGTTTGAGGAGAAAGACAAATGTGTAAGGTCAAAAGCCCCAGAAGTTAAGCCTGGCCGCTACATGCAGGGCAGGACAATACCTGGGTGGGCCCCTCCGCCAGCAACAATACACGCGGCTCAGCATGCCTCCACCTGCACAGCCTCGCACAACACTGAGGGAGTAAATCTCCAAATCATTACTCAACGTCTCCGTACGCAAAGGACCACCGCCACCTGGACACCATGACTGACAGTTTGGCCACATGAACAAAACAAGGCTGCTAATGTACTGTGTGCTAATCCCTGCTGCACAGTTGTAGATTTGCTAACAGTAACGGTGGGCAGATAAAGCAGCTGGGATAGAAGCAGGGCAACAAATAGTAAGTCAATTGTAAAGTGAAAAAAATGGGATGGACGGTGTTTGTCATTGATATGACTGCCCATGGTGGAGCAAAACTAAACGTATACGCTATAAAAACCATGGTATGACTGGTGGGACAGCAGCTTCAGTTCAAGTCAAGTCATTTACATTACAGGGACGCTCCAGTGCTGTAATAACTTTCTCTGTACTTATAAAAGAATAGAAAACCTGTTGACTCTCCACCGATTTTTCAAAGTAGTTTGGTGCAAAAAGCTGAATTCTACAGAAACTTGGTAAGTCGGAATTGTTCACAGCGGTAGTGATAGGAACCAGATGTCGCAAGAGTTTCTTATATCTTCTTAAAGCTACATCACAGACAATTATTACATTAAATGGTAATGAATGCTCAGCCTGATGCCTGAGACATTATTTTATTTTATTTTAAAACTTTGAGGTAAGTTTTGGCCTAAACTGTATTTTAATCAATTTATTCTCATCTGTTTGTGGTGGAAGGATACATTAGGGGTGTTCTAAGGCAAAATAGTCCCAAAGAAAAATCATTTTTAATTTTTTTTTTTTTTCAGATTTACCACCAGTTTACCATCATCAACATTACATTTAAAAACCTCAGAACACTTGTGAGCGTTGGTGGTTTTGGATACTGAATAAAATGGCTATAAATGTGTTGTAGACATCAGGATCTCTGATTCGTATCACCACCACTGTAAATAAATCAGTCAGTAAGTTTCTCTACAAACGAACCATTTTACATTAAGCCACTCTGAATATTGTTTACATTTCAGCCACTGAATTCTACAGACATTTGGAAAAATGAGTGGAATTTCCCTTTAAAGCACTTCCAGCACCATGATAACTTGCATAAAACGTCTTAAGTGAATTTTGGGCTTATCTTAAAAGAGCTTTGCAAAAGGAAAGTGAAAAAAAAATCCAGAACAATATTTATTGTAAATGATAAATTCAGTTTTAGACCCGGTGTTTACATTTTGTTTTTACAGTTACAAGACTGAAATACGTTTCTTTATATTTATTACTTTATTATTAAACAAAAACTTCTGATGTTTTATGCAAGCAGCCACCAGAATTCCTCACCTGTGATTTCAAAGACAATTAAGATGTCAGGACAACAGGAGTAGCAGCCATTTTTTTCGAGGGGCGCACAAGCCCAGTGCAGAAACCTTCTCAAACGAAATCCTCTGGAAGATTCTGGAACTCGTCCAGTTCTCTGTGTCCCTGGGTCACCCTGCCTAATGAGACCCAGCCAAGCTGATGTGCCAGCGAGTTCACAGCTCAAACTCACTTTCTGGTGCTTTTTCCCCAACATCATGACTACACTACAACCTTCAGTTTCTAAAAAGACAACTCTCACATTAAAGCTCAGGGTGTGTCTCACACAGAGAAAGCTGACCAACAGGTCAGCCCCTATAGGAAAGATGGCTATATCTAAGAGATTAACTGAGGATCCAGCCTTCCTGTTCGGCAAGACCTGAACATTCCTCCTGCCAAACATGTGGCACCACTGATCATTTCAAGTCTCCTTCATGAGGCATTTTGGCACATTGTTCCTGGAGCTTTAGACTGCACCATGTCCAGCTTGGCAGCCCAGGCTGGGCGTCATGAGTGGGCCGAGAGAGAAAGGCCCACGGGCATTGCAGGAAGACAGCCAGGGCCACAAAGCAGAATGAGGAAATTACAGACTAGACGGAATCACGTGAGGAAGGGGGCATGATTTCACACATATGCGGTGCTGTTCTTAAGAGTATCTTGTCGCTACAAAACCCCAATTTTTCAAAATGATAGCCGAGATAAAGAAAACCATTCAGAGTGATTTGATGTGAGGAAGTTTTGTCCACAGCAGGAATTTAGGCCTTTTATTTATTACCCAAAATGACCCACATGTGTCTTCTGAGTTTATATGTAATGTTGATGGTGAATCTGTACAAATACGTTTCTCTGCAGCCTTGTATGTACCTACTGTGTTTTAAAAACATACAGTTTAGGTCAACGCTACTGTAAAACAGTGTCTCAGCCACCAGGCAGCATATTTATAAAAAATTCCTCTAATAACTTTATATATGGGAGCTTTTCGAGACATTAAACTCTTCAGACATTTGGTTCCTATCACCACCAGTGTGAACAATTCTGACATGCTGATTATCTCTAGAACAGAGCACTTCACACCAAGCCACTCATAATGGCTTAGTTTACTCAGTATGAAAATTCCCCTTTGAGAATAACTGCACTGATTTCTATGTAAATACTGAATGATAAGCATTTATAATGAATAGTGGGACTTTAATGTAACATAATCCAAGCAATGTAGGGTTATTTTTAGTGGTCTATTCAACATGAAGTGTTTACAGTGTAAAGAGCGGCTGGTGTGTTTACACTGTGTAAATTTTTTTTTTTTAATGCAAAAATATGGACTGTATGCTCTGTGGTTTCTGTATGTTCCTTTATTTACATCCTGGACAATGAAGTGTCCATCAATTCAGCCCTGATTTGGATCTTATGGAAGGTGACATTATGCTTTATGTGGTGGAGTAATATGAACAACAATCTAGAACTTTCCAGTAACAATCCCTATCACATGTTTACAGAGCATATTGGAATTCCATCCTGTCTCTTGGCACAACCTGCCATTTGAGTAACCCTGTGGCCGTGCTGGAAAACCGCAGTCCAGGTCTCTCCTTTGGAAATGGACGGACACAAATGATCTCAACGTTGGCTGAAGACAAGCTTAGTGTTGTTCACGGTGGCTCTGGTGGTCTTTGTTGTGTAATCCCACTATTCTCCCTAGGTTCCATTGCAATGCGCTGTTTACAGTGGTTGAGGGAGGCGAATCATTCACACACACACACACACACACACACACACACACACACACACACCGCACTGTTTAGAGCTACCTCGTGCCAACACACACACCCATGGGAATGTTTGCTCCATACCGAATCCGCAATAAACTAAACACAAGTCGTCTAGACAATAACTGAAGTATACACGCACTATGAGCTGGACAGTTTGGTTACACCACTGACCACTGCCATACAATTACCCGCCTAAAAATAAGCCACAGGCTACAGCTGGAGAAATCTCTGACACTAATAGGAGTGGACATCTGGATGGTCCAGCTGGGTTAGCGCGAGCGGATGAGATGTGAATACACACCTGTCTCCGCGAAGCTGATGATCTCCGAAGTTTCCTCCTCCACTTCATTGGTGTAACTGGCGTGCCCGTCCAGGTTGGGGATCTCCACCCTGCCGTCCTCGCGCACTTTCCCGGCGTGCAGCTTCCGCAGCGCGGTCACCATCGCCGCCTTTGGTATGGGGTGGGTGATGTTGGGTCGGTCCCTCATCTGCAGTCTGCTCAGGATGTGCCTTTTCACAGCCTCCAAGAAGTCCCCGTCCATCCGCCTCGACTCGTCCGGCTGGCCGAGGCCGCAAGACGCGCAAGTGTCCCGAGGAGACACCGTCTGGGCTTCGGTGTCCGGCGCCGGAGTGCAGCGGCTGGAGAGAACGCAGGCAGCAAAGCAGAGCACCTTCACGACGAGCTTTCTCATTTTCTCTTAGGCGCAGATCTCCCTCCTCCCAAAAAAAAAAAAAAAAAAAAAACAGTCCGTGCGTCTTGGCGAGTGGAGCAGGAGGACCCTCAAGTTCGTACCGCGCGCGCGTCTCCCAGCGAAAACGCACTAGCAGAGTAAAGAAAGTAAAGACTGTAACATCCACTGTCCGTGTGGTGATGCGGCACTTGGCTGTTCCATCCGATGATTTAGGCTGACCGGATGCGATCAAATGAAGAAAAATGGATTTTCATAGACGCCTTTGTTTTTAATGCTCAGTCTTTGGTCACGCAGTGATGCGCGCGGTGCAAACTGGACAAAAGAGCAGTGCGCCAAGACTGCGCAAGATTGCCCAAGTTGACTTATTGTCCTCCGGTGCTACTTAACAAAGACGGGGACGCTGACTGGAAGCCTCCAAATCGGCCGTGAGTGGCACTTCAGCGCGAAGCCTGGCGCGTCATGGCATGGCTACGAGGGCTTCCGCAGCATTATTAAAGAGTCAGCCACCAAATGATGGGCGCCCTGCTGATGGAGACTGACCTTTCAGCCGCTCGGCTCTCCTGTCAGTTAAAAATATCCATACTGAAAGAAAAGCAAGCATTCAGAAACCCCCCCAGTATTTCCGATTTGACATTCGCCAGTCTTGTTTTTTAAGTCCTGCCCTCCTTTGTCTGATATACTGACTTCCAGTGTGTGTTTCCCGAGTCGTTCTTCATCGCTTTAGGGCCGCGAGGATGCTGCGCTCATCTATGCTGCTGCTTCGCCAGCGCGACATTGTGCTGCTTTGGACAGAAAGTTTTTATACAGGAGTAGAAACCACGTGGGACGAGTGGCCAACTGGAGTCCACTGGAGCGGATTATAAACGCAGAGGAACTCCCTGATGGTCCCTGAAGGGGCTCACAGCCAAGCCTAGACATGACGGGCTGATTCAACAGCTTCACTCCACTCGTTACCTTAACTCGTCGCTGGCCCAACACACTCTCCTCAGCAGCCCCTAATAAATTATCAAATGAAGACTCATGAAGGCTCTTCATTCATTCCTAATTAAAAGCTTGATTTAATCAGCCCAGTCGTGCTTATTTCCACACACCGTGCTGAGCTCCACTGAAACCCTCGCTTGATGCTGCTCTATAAGACGTTCCTGAGAGTGAAGGAACCCAACACAACCTGCATAACCCGGAGCCACACTGGTCCTCTAAACTCCCTTCATGGCTGAGTACGAGGTTAGCTGGGCATTCTGGAAGAGGCCGTTGCAGCAGCTCTACATCCCAGCGGGTTCACACAGCAGCTCCCGGCGTGGTGAGAGCCGTCCCTCATTAGAGTTGTCATGCAGCGCCACCTGTCGGCGAAAGAGTGCTCGTGCATGTGAGACGAACGCGACCTAAACGCCTCAAAGCGAAACCTGCTACCACAGATCAGGGCAAACTTAAAGAGCCCAGCCTCTAATCAGGACATTCATTTCTCCAATAAAGAACTTTAGCAGTAAGATAACGGTTGAAATGTTGTTGTTTCTGTGAAATCACGACTCAAGCTTTCAACTCTCGGGTCCAGTCCCATTTCACCCCTCGCCCCTACCACTTAGCCCCTTTGCGAGTTCATGTCTGGGGTTAGGGTGTCCCAGGGCAGGGTTGCCTACAGTGCAGTGCTAGGTTAGTAGCCTGATAATGAAGCAAAGTTCTTTTTTTTTTTTTTTAAGGGTTGTCCCTTTTCATAGGGCAAGATCTCAACCACTACACCATGTAACTCCGTTCCAAGGGCTTACGGTGACACTCGAAATGGGTAGGAGTAAAAAGATGTAAGGGGATTGGGCCTCAGAACTGCTGCAGAACGTCTCAGTACATCCAGCTGTTATTCTTTGACTGTCCAGGTGTTTGGCTGGAGGGTTTTATACTTTTGGCCTAAAATAAATGTAAGGATGATCAATTTATTGCAGTAAATCCGTACTAAAGCTATTTTTGTGCTTGAAATGATTGGATATTATGAAAATGTTACTATAAAAAATAATACAATATGTATTCTCTTCTTAAAAACAAATACAATATTAGTTATATTAGTTAAATATACGTTAACATCACTTTGACTTTGGTTGTGTATGAATAATTCTTATTAGACTGCCTTGATTTTTTATGTGTAGCTCATGGCCTCATTAAATGCATTTACAGAGCTGACTAGCATGGCAAACACTCTCAGTAATAAAGGTACGAAAGTGGCACTGGGGCAGCACTGCTCTTGTCACTGGGGTGGGAACCTCCAGGGTACATCTCAATACCTTTAGTCAGAGAAGATAACTGTACCATAATGCATTACAGTCATATATTTTGTATAAGTTGTATTGATGCAACGCACCCCGTCTCGTCTCCAGGCCAAGGTACAAATATGTACTTTTCACGTGGGAAAACTTTAAGGTACACAATTATACCTTAAAACCACTGCTGTACCTTTGAGGGAACATTTACATTGTTTGTTTGTACCTTGATGAATGAAAAATGTGCATGTACAGAACCTTCATTTCTAACAGTGTACCAGATTAAACTAAATCAAGGAAAGAAAGTTTCATTCAACTCTTCCAGCACAGACTTTTTATTGAAAAAAACAATCAAATATAATATAGACAGATATACATAGATATACAGACCAAGCAAAATACATACAAATAGTGTATGCATATATGAATACACCAGAGAATACTGTACTAGATAAAATATTACTGTATAAACATGCTTTTACAGTTTAACTTCATTTCTGTTTAAGGAGGGATGAATTGGTGATAAGTAATTGTTCTGCTAAAAGGAAACAAAATGGTTTTTATTTGAGAATTTTCATTTTTGGATGTGAATTGTAGTCATAAAATGTTTGACATTCATCATACTGACATGAGTCCATTTATCTCTTTGATTTTCCAGTAAGACCAAATAACACAAAGTTCCTTAATGAGCTATACTTTTTATCAAGGCTATGCTATGCTAAGAAGGTCAAAACCATGACTAACTCTCTTTGTGTTGTCATTTGAGTCACAATTTTCTTAAAAATATTTTCATGAATGGTTGTAGCTGGATAGATTTTATGAACATATTTAAATGACACTTCTTTACCTTGTTAGAAATAAGGTATCGGGTATGAGTCAGACGTTCTTCAATCAGTGCCATCCAGAAAACAATTATCTCAAATATCTAATTGGCTTGGGGTGGCACGGTGGCGCGGTGGGTAGCGCTGTCGCCTCACAGCAAAAGAGGGCCTGGGTTCGTTCACTGTGTTGGGAAACAAAATGTCAAAGCAATACAGAAGGTATTTATTTTAGACCATTCCAAGACTACCATTTACTTTTTGGCAATGAATTCTGTCAAAAGGTGGCTGGTGTTTTTCAGATCATTATCGTTTGAGCAGCTTCTTTGCAGGTTTGCATCCAGAGTGAAGACTGTACACCCTTAGTGCAGTATGGCTGCAGTTCATGTCCAGGTTCTCTCTGCACAAAAAGCCTGCCATTAGTTTGATGTTGTGGTAAAATGTTTTTTCTCTGAAACAAATATTGTTTTGTTGAATCTTACAGAAAATAATGTTAAGACCTTTTTCAAAAGCTAACAACAGTTAAATGGGTAAAGTGTCTAAATACTTTTAGGGCTGCTTCAGGGCTACTACTGTTCTAACGATTTTTATCACCACCAAAAACTGACAAAATGTAAATAACATTCAAGAAGTGAACATATACACACATTCGTTGCCAGGTTCATAGAACAAAAAGGGGGGTTGGGGTAATCACATTTTATTAAAGTCTTTGATTGTGTTGATGTCTTTAGTGCTGGCTTATTTTTTGAATATTGTATAACAATAGCATGTATATGTTATGTATATGTTGCGAAAATGTGAATACATTGTCAGCATTACTCTTCACAGATGTGCACGTCACCTACGCCATTAGCACCAATACCCTATACTATCATAAATACTGGCTTTTGAACTGTATGCTGATAACAAACTGAGTCTTTAGCTCAGAGGACTCAGTCTCCATGATTTCCAAAAAGAATTTCAAATGTTGATTTGTCAGACCACAGGACACTTTTCCACTTCAACTTGGTCCATTTTAAGTTAGCTCAGGCCCAGAGAAGGTGGCAGTGTCTCAGGATCCTGTTTATATATGATTTGTTCTTTGCATTTTAAAGCTTTAACTTGCATTTCATTGCTATCCAGTGAAAAACATGTATGGCCATGGATGTGATTTTTACTTTTCTGCATCATTTGAGCTCAGCACCTGTCCTTTGCATTGTGTGAAAATTTCATGATGACTGGACCAATAGAAATGCTCTAAAATTGCTTAGAATAAAATATCTTTCCATTTTCTTACATTGAAAGTAAAGAACCATTTCGCCCTCTCCTGTACAGTTACTATTTTGGAGATACCTGTTTTTCTTCGGACAGCGACAATTTGTGGCTATAGTGGTTTTCAGTAATGTTCCTGAGCCCATGCAGTGATTTCCAAAACAGAATCATGCCTGTTTTTAATGCTGTGCTGTCTGAGGGACCAAAGATCACAGCCATCAAATACTTATTTTTAGCCTTGTGTCTTGTATACAGAGATTTCTCCAGATTCTCTGAATATTTTAATGTTATTATGTACTGTAGATGATGAAAAGCAGAATTTCTTTTCTATTTTATGATGAGAAAAGTTATTCTTGAACTGTTGCACTACTTGATCGTGCAGTCTTTCACAGAGTGTTGAACCCCTCCTCAACTTTACTTCTGAAAGACTCTTACTCTCTGAGATGCTCTTTTTTGTATTCATTCATGTTACTGACCAGTTGCCAATTAACCACCAGGTGTTTTTTAGCATTACACAACTTTACCAGCCTTTTGTTGCCTCCGTCCCAACTTTTTTGGAACGTGTTGTTGGCATCAAATTCAAAATGAGCAATATAGGGTTCCATACATACACATGCACACACACACACACACACACACACACACACACACACACACACACACACATATATATATATATATATATATGTGTGTGTGTGTATGTGTGTGTGTGTGTGTGTGTGTGTGTGTGTGTGCATGTGTATGTATGGAACCCTATATTGCTCATTTTGAATTTGATGCCAACAACACGTTCCAAAAAAGTTGGGACGGAGGCAACAAAAGGCTGGTAAAGTTGTGTAATGCTAAAAAACACATATATATATATATATATATGTGTGTGTGTGTATGTGTGTGTGTGTGTGTGTGTGTGTGTGTGTGTGTGTGTGTTACTACAGGTATCATCTATTGTGTAATAATCTACATTTTATAAATTATTAGAAATTATATTATACATATACTCTAAAAAACATACTCTTTATAACCATGAGTTTCATATATAAATGGGTGAAACAGTTCTCCAGACTGATGTTGTATATGGTCCTTTTTGAAAATGGTTCTATATAGCACCAAAAAGAGCTCGTCTATTGTTACAAGAACCATTGTTACAAGAACCATTGTCCAAAGAACCATTTCAACATGCAAAGAACCATTTAATGGGGAACTTGATCCATTTCTCAAAATTTCTGCACAATTAAATGGTAAAAATATAAACTGTCATTCAGAGTGGTTTGATATGAAATACTTAATTCCAGAAAAGGTTGCGGGGTCAAAATTCTTGCCAGTAGTGACGACAGGAACCAGACATCCACCTCGGAAAGCTCCATCACAGAAAATTATACATGAAATGATTATGAATATTACTTGATTTCTAAGACCTCTGGTTCCTATCATCAGCACTGTAAAGAAACCAGAGTCTGTAAGTTTCTCTACACTGAACCATTTCACATTAGACTACTCTGAATGAGTCTCTTTACATCTCAGCGACTGAATTACACGGAAATTTTGAAAAATCGGTGAAACTCCCCTTTAAGCATGAACCAGAACTCTTTACTAAAGATTCCTGGAAGAACCACCTTTTTACGCGCGCGCGGCAGTTATTTGGGATTTTCCATACTTTTTTCCATTGTACAGTATCAAATAAAGATGGCAAATCTTTCACATCACGAAGAACATGTCTAATAACCGCATTTCTATTCCTAAGGCAGGACACGTCTTGTCTGTCCGTTCGTGACATCACGTCCCCATTATTTGACTTTCCGGTGGGCGGGACAATAGAAGAGTAGCCGTTTGGGAGCAGGGAGTCGGCCCACTGTACAGTTACAATCGAGTATAACTGATTCTGGAGCTGGAAGTATAGCCTGTGAAAGACCAGCTCACGGTGAGATAACTTTGATAGTATGTATTCCTGTATTTCTGATTTTCCTTTTTAGTTTTAGGCTAAGTCGACTTTATCATGTGATCTTTTTTAAACCGCCTAGTTCAGGCGTTACTTCTCCCTTTGTGGAAAACATTTGATTGACACTCGTGTAGTCCTGTGAGAGGGGAAATGCGGGAGGGCGGGCTGTTTGAAGGACGCGCTCAGCCAATCAGAAGCAGGCGAGGGCGGGTCTTATGGAGCACAATAAGGAAGAGGTGGTGTCTTTTCAGAGAACAGCTAAAAGAAAACAAAGTAGTTTGAAAAATAATCTTGATACAAACGCAAGCACTACTGTCTGAATAACCTGTGAAATTTATGCGTTTAGAGTCTTTTAGCATAGTTTACTTGGTACATATTCGGTGAACGGCGATAAAGTGTTCATTTTACGTAAGCTATTTTTTTCATTTTTCGCTTTTAGTACTTAGCAGCGGTTTTGTGTACTCCTGCTCTATGGAACATAAAAACCTAGTTAACTAACAACTGTGAGTATTTGGACGAAAACGGGCTAGAGTTAACTAGATATGAGTTGTGGTTTAACTTCAGAAACCAAACTGTTAGTGGGAAGGGAGGCTGACCAAGAGGCAGTAACAAACGGGAATTCGTTTGAGCATAGAAGACATCTGTACTATATCTGTGGTTATATCTGATATTTGATCGTGACAAAGTGCTAACCTCAGCACAGTGAAGTCACTGAGTCATGTTACACTGACTCAAACTTGGTTAACACAAGAGCTGGTGCCAAGGGTGCTGTCATTGTTTTCGAACCTTCCAACTCATCAGTCAGTTATGAAGGCTTCCATATGCAAAAGTAGGCATATTAGAGCAAGGAACCCTCTGTGTATTTCTTTTTGTAGACCCTCATTAATTTGTGTACGTTTGACACATTCTTTATGTTGTTGGGTGCAGTTTTTTTAGGAGGAAGCAGGTTGAGCCGAACTGGAGAGGGCACAGGGGCAGTACGGACATGGCAGCCAATAAGACTAAGGGTCAGAGCTCTCTGGCTCTGCACAAGGTCATCATGGTGGGCAGCGGAGGGGTGGGAAAATCAGCCCTCACGCTGCAGTTCATGTATGACGAGGTGAGACTCACAGTGATTCAGCATCTTTACTATAGGCTTTAAATAAAGGAAATTCCACTTTGTAGATCCCAGCCTTGTTACTCAGGTGCAGACCAGCGGATATCTACTGCATATTAAGTTGGCCACAAATCTTGGGGTTTGGTTGGCTGTCTTCATTACAGTTACTCGCTCTGTGAGTATCTGGCTCCAAAAGATAGTAACTGGACATAGAAATGCATGTACAATTCACAGCATCACATCTTTAGCAGTTTTGTTGTTTGTTTTACCTAATTTTTTTGCCCGTTTTGCCAGTTCCACACACTACCTAGGTCTTCCCCAATCACACTGTGCCTACCAGGCCAAGAGGGTAGAGGCACACGAAGTCAGCTACTATATCTTTTCAAATTGACTTCCAGACCTGCCAGTTCTATTATGTTAGCTAGCAGATGCCTGCACTGGCTGGTATCACACCAATCAGAGAGCATTACTGTCCTTGCTCTGTCATGGGCTCTCAGCCACAGATGGTGCTCTTGCTCTTGATAATTAAGTCAACACTTATGTAGCTTCGTCTTTTCCTTACATTCATAAAAAAGTGTACAGTGTATCATGCACTTATAATAAAGCCTTCTAAATGGTTCTTGAATGTATAGTTGTAGTAGAAAAGCTTTCATTAGTATGGAACCTATATATTGTGGGTTCTTTAAGCTTAAAAACTAGAGCTGAGCAATGATGCAACAATATAATATTGCGATACTTCAAGACATTTTCACAATACATGGAATGTCACAATATTTCTTTTTTTAAACATTTGGTCAGTTGGAAACGAAAACTGCTAAAAACTGTGAATGCATTGATGTTTATTCACTATTTGGTGTATGGTATTGCAGTAAATCCAGTTAAATGGGACTATGGAGCTCCTTTTATGATGAATTTTGCTCTTTTTATAAAGTACTTGTCAGTGTCCTACAAGTACAAACAGTATGCACGAAATGTTCAGAAAAGCATATTGTTTTGATAAATTGTTATCATGATAAACCTGTTCAGGGTGTATTCTGCCTTCCGCCTGATGACCGCTGGGATAGGCTCCAGCAACCACCCACGATCCTGAGGGAGAAGCGGCTTAGAAAATGTGTGTGTGTGTGTGTGTGTGTGTGTGTGTGTGTGTGTGTGTGTGTGTGTGTGTGTGTGTGTCAATTCATACAACACACACACACATATATATATACAGTACTGTGCGAAAGTCTTAGGCACCCAAGACACATTTTCAAAATTTGTTTGTGTTTATTTGCTGAGTTAAAAAGCAACTCCTGGTTTGACCAATCAGTGCTTCAGTAAATTGTGCTCATGATGTAGGCCTAATTGATGCGTTGCTGTGAAGGTGTGAAGGAAAAATGGGCCCAATAAATTCTTGTTTATTTGAATTATGAATATGACTTTATTCTAATGATATTTTGTGATAAACTCACTGTTGAATTTGCTTAGATGCCTAAAACATTCGCACAGTACTGCGTGTGTGTGTGTGTGTGTATATGTGTATGTGTGTGTATGTATGTATGTGTGTGTGTGTGTAGTTATAATGCCCTAATGCCCTATTAAAAACTTTAAAAACATAACAAAAACTTTTTAAAAATGGTCCCTCACTCATTTCATTTACTCACACATTTCACTTTAAAGAACCTTCCATTGAAAAGTTATTCAAGCAACCAAAAGTGGTTCCTCTCTGATGTTCCAAAGAACCCTTTTCTGTTTATTTTATTTAAGAATGTAAGATTTTTTTCCCGGTGAAAGTATAAAACTAGGCCTACAGTCATGATAAAATGTGAAAATCTTTGTCCCGTCTATTTCTCTCCCAGTTTGTAGAGGACTACGAGCCCACAAAAGCAGACAGTTACAGAAAGAAGGTGGTTTTGGATGGAGATGAGGTCCAAATCGACATCCTGGACACAGCAGGACAGGAGGACTATGCTGCTATCAGGGATAACTACTTTCGCAGTGGAGAAGGCTTTCTACTGGTGTTCTCCATCACAGAGCAAGAGTCTTTCAGTGCCACTTCAGAGTTCAGGCATGTGTCTTTCACAGAAAATATATACCCAGTGCATCACTCAGAAATCTACACAGAAATAAAAGCTTTTCTGGCTTTATGCCATCAACCCCACCCCCATAAAAACCTTTTATCATAACTGGAATAGAAACACATTGTTTCTCTAAGGCTCACATTTTGATTAATCTATCTGCACATAATACAGAACAAATAAATTGACGTATTCCACAAATGTGTTTATCATAGCAGCTGTTGCTAGGTTAAGTAAGCTTTACAAAAGTTGACAAAAATCCCGTTCAACGTAATAATAATAATGATAAATGTCCAGGTTTTCATGATAAATTATGTCACAATATGCATTTCTGAGTATATTATTAGTATCACCTATCATCAGTAGTTAAAGAACTTATAAAGGGAGCATAATTAGTCCTATTTAACTGTGTTTACAGTAACACAGTATATGATATGGTTAGTAAAAATTATGGTGTTTATAGTTTTTATTATGTTTCACATGTGGCTCGATTAGGGTTTTTCTGTCTGAAAACATAGAAAATTTGAATATTGGAATGTGAGTAATATGTTCTGAAAATACTGTGATGTATTTTTGCAATTTTGCAACCACTAGTTCAAAATGTGCTAGACTATGTTGTTGTTGCTAATCAGAACTAGGCAGGTTTAAAAAGGTTCACTTATAATGACTGACACAGTGCTAATGTTAGCTTGATAACACAACAATAAACCTAACTTTCTTATTTCTGTGAATTTTCATGAAAAAAACAAAGATTTTTGAAGGTAACAAAAATGATGCAGATTCAGAAAACAGTATGAAGTAGTTCTCAGCAGTAAAAGCAGCTTTGATGAAAATCAAAGATTTCTGGACTGAATAGTTGAAAAAGATCTGTTGCTCTGTTTGTAAAACTAGTGAATTTACAGTGGAAACACACTCCTGGTAAACTCTTGCTTGGGTTGCGTTTGTTCCTCAGTCCTGAAGCTTTGTCTCATCCAGTTGGTTAGATCAAAAGCATGATGTCATGCCTACAGAAAGCCATACAAACAGGATGGATTTGTTTCAAAATTGAACAAACGCTTGTCCTGTCTTGTGCAGTTGACATATAATGTAGGCTGCAGACCTACAACAACTCATCATAAAAATGCTGCCATTATATATTTGACTTTATATAGTGTGTGTGTGTGTGTGTGTGTGTGTGTGTGTGTGTGTGTGTGTGTGTGTGTGTGTGTGTGTGAGACAGAGAGCAGATTCTGCGTGTGAAGTCAGAGGAGGATAAGATTCCCCTCTTGCTGGTTGGGAACAAGTCTGATTTGGAGGACAGGAGGCAGGTGCCTGTGGCTGGAGCTCGGGAAAAGGCTGAGGAGTGGGGAGTTCAGTACGTGGAAACCTCGGCCAAAACACGTGCCAACGTCGATAAGGTACCCTACTCTCACATCTCCATATTGTGGCTGCGCTTCTGCACTACTCCACATAAGTTTGGAATCACTTGTCATATTAATAAATATTACTGTTTTGTATATTTATTAGTAGTATTATGCAAAAGTCAGAGACCACCCAGCATTTATTTAACTTCCAGTCAAAACAGCCATTAAGGGCAAGTTATTTCTAAGAAATTTCTAAGAAGACTAGATATGAGATCATCCACTTGCATAAGGATGGAGGAAGTCAAAGGGAAATAAGTGAAAACAGGAATGCCCAAAACTGGAAATCTCCAAAAAATTAAAGATATAGAGAAAAATCCTAACAACTGTTTTGTTTTCCCCAATGCTAAAAATGAATAACATATACTCAATGGCTAATTTGACTGTAAACTGACTTTTGCACACAGTACTAAATTACTAACTTAAGATATCATGTCAATTTTATTTGTTCTGTGCAATATTCTGATTATTCTGTGAGCAAAGTAAAGGATTAATACTGTACTGTAATCAGCGATTTACAATCATTTTAACGGCTTATATATGAAATATGAGACATTCTGGATGTTAATTTTTTGTAACTTCATTCCTGGTGTTACACAGCTTTCTACAAAATACCTGCATTTAAATTTACCAGTGAAGTTGCACAGGACTAGCGTATCAAAATAATTTTAGAATTTTTATTTTTCTGCATGATTTTAACACTCCAGCTCCAAAATTACGTGGCATAAAACCTCTTTGCATTAAGTATATGGGTTTTGCATAATTCTACTAATTTAAAGGTCACTGCGGTTTGGCTCTCTCCTGTAAACAAACTAGTTTTTCTTTGGACAGTGACAGTATATTATTCAAAAACATTAATTTCAAACTTATGAATAATAGAATGTATGTAGTATGCAGCAGCAATTATTGTAGTAGTGCACACGTTCCAACAGAGGATATTTATTATTCAACACTTAGTATGATTTCAACTAAGGTTTCAACAATTACTATAATCTGTAACTCTTCACATGTTAATAAGTATAGTTTTCATCAGAGCTTATCTTATGTGTAACCATGACATCATGACATACCTGCTAAGGTGTCGCTGCTGTTTCCAGGTCTTCTTTGACTTAATGAGGGAGGTGCGAGCTAAAAAGATGGCCGAGAACAAAGACAAAAATGGGAAAAGTGGCAAGAAGAAGAAAAGCCTGAAGGAGCGCTGCACGCTGCTTTGAGCCACTAGATGGAGCCTTTCTGATGGACACAGAAAACCTGAAAGCTGTGCTTCCACTGCTGTGGTTAGCTTCGCCAAACTCAGTCATAAATGAAAACTGTGAACCGGCTGTGGATGGATGCCTTCTTTGCTGTATTCAGCATGGAGTTCGTGTCTGTTAAGCAGTTTAAGAATTTCTCAAGTGCTTTTGATACTTTAACCTTGTTTTTTTTCTGCCACCAAATGGGTGCCATTGTAGAAAACTAGCAGGGCATCTGTTATCTGGGCATTTGACCCAGAGGGGTTATATCCTAATGACTTGCATTCCACTATCAGGTATAGAAATGGATGACAGCTTCCAGTGCTAGCATGTACACATATACACATGAGAAAATACTCCTTATGCTGTGATGACTGTCCTTCAGTACTTTGTAGTTTGTCAGCAGTGCATTAATATGTACCACCACTGCGTTTTTTATTTCATATTTTGTATGAGCTCTGTTTTTGGGTTCCATACCACCATTAAGATACATCTTCTATTTTATACAAATGAGCCATGCATAGTTTAGTAATATTACGTTAAAGGTGTTTTGATTAGACGCGATCTTGATGAGTGCCACAGAACCTTTAGAGAAACAATCAGAGGCTTTAGACTATGTCCAAAAGTTTGCAGACACCTGTCTTCTGAGGTCAAAGGTATTAATAGGGAGATTCCCCTGTTTGCTGCAGTGTCGGCCTCTTCTGGGATGGCTTTACAGTCGATGTTGGAACATTTACTGTGAGGATTTGATTGCATTCAGCCACAAGAGCATTCGTGAGGTCATGTATTGATGTTTGATCATTAGTTCTGGATCACAAATGTCACTCCAACTAACTCCAGAGATACTGGATGTAGCTGATGCAGTACCATTGCTCCACAGCCCAATGCTGGGGTGGGGCTTTATACTTTCATACCAGGCTCTAGCTGACTGCTTGGCTTGGCATTGGGCTTTGTTGAGCTGGCAGTGGTTTATACAAGGTAATAGTAGGTATTTGAGCTTAATAGAACACCTGTATCAGCAAAGGGCTCACATTAGATTAGCTGAATATGCTAAATAGACAGGCCGTCTGGATGCTTTTGGACATACGATTTCTCAGTCTCATAGCACAAACATCAAGGTGTTGTAGTAGAAAGAGCAGCACTGAGCACACTCTTAACACTAGGATTCTATTTAGAGTGATTGCCAGGGGAGGGAGGGGCTTCTCAGTTGTCTTGATGACAAAAGCCAAATACCAAGGATGTCCAGGAGATGAAGAATTTATAGACAATTCAATTAGTTGACAATGTTGAATGATGTTATCCGGCCAATTGAGAGCCTCTACTTTGGTGTAATACTGCCCAATCCTGTAGTAGTATTTTCACAGATGTCACTATGCAAGTCCACCAAATGTACTGCTTTGAGTATAAACCACAAGTCATAAAATTGTGGTAACCATATTTTTGTAATGAAACCACTTTTTGTATGAATACCTGTTGATAACAGACCAAATAAAATGTATCTCTACTTAAAGTCAAGGTTTATGATGTCTACAGCCATTAAGTTCTGACTCACACATTTTGAAGGTAATTTCATCTGAAATGTTGAAGTTCTCATGTATAACGGCTGTATAAAATAGTGCTCCAGTTAGATGTTTTTGGGTTTTTCTGAATGTCTTGGAGTTGCTAGTAATTGTACTCAGTCTCTGGTTTTGTCTCTTCTTGACCAAGTCTGGCTGCAACTAAAATATATATTTTTGTATGTTTTTGTGTCTGCATTCCACCTCATTGCATTGGAAGCAATGAAAGACAAGTTCATTTGTTTGGGTTTCAGTCTTGTCTTGGTCTTTCTCTCATTTGGTCGAATTGGTTTTACGTGGCTTTAGAGCTAATCAGAAGCTCAGGTCATTGGTTGCTTAGTTGTTCAAAAGTCTCAGTGTTCTGAACTGTTTTAGAGCAGGACAAATTCACACTTGATAACTTTGACTTGAGCTCTTGTTCCTTAAAAGTAGGCTGCTATAAATCAAACATGTTTACTACAACATGAGAAGCCTCCAGTGCACATTGAACACTATGAAAGACTTTGTGCTGTATGTCCACAGCCTTAACCAAGAAAAGCACGAGGTGAAGAAAGCTATAGTACCGAATACCTGCAGAATAGATAGAATTGCAGCACAGTGTCTTAGTACATAAAGCATCTATAATCAAAGGGGTAAAGCTCTTTTGGTGGTACTTTTCTCTTTCGGATGCATTTTTCATTTAAACTAAGTACAATAGGAAACTAGGGGCAGCACGGTGGTGTGGTGGGAAGTGCTGTCGCTTCACAGCAAGGAGGGCCTGGGTTCGATTCCCCGGCCGGGTGGCCAGGGTCCTCTCTGTGTGGAGTTTGCATGTTCTCCCCATGTCTGCATGGGTTTCCTCCCCCAGTCCAAAGACAAGCAGTCAGATCAATTGGACATGCTAAATTGCTCCTAGGTGTGAGTGTCTGTCTGTTTGTCTGCCCTGCGATGGACTGGCAACCTGTCCAGGGTGTATCCTGCCTTCCACCCAAAGACTGCTGGGATAGGCTCCAGCACCCCCCCCCATGACCCTGATGGAGAAGCGGCTTAGAAAATGGATGAATGGACAATAGGAGACTCATCATTAAGAGTAGTAGTGGGCTGTATGGGCTAAAATGTATATCATGGTATGATTAAGATTACTGACATATTCAATATATATCACAGCACAGTTTTTATATATATATTTTTTCCTGAAATTATTGGATGCTTAAGTAAACCTCATTTGTAGATTAATAATGGTGTGTAATATTCTAGATGTCCCTTCACTTTTAAAAAAGAACCATATTTAACAACTTAGGTAAACCTAAAATAATTTCAATGAGTGAAATTGTAAAAACAGAATTGAAAAATATATAGACAGACATCAATACTGCTTTCTAACCCTAACAAGATAAAAGCAAGTGCACATAAAGCCCACAGTGGCTTCTCTGAGCGGTACAATGCCAGATTCAGCTTTTCTTTGTGCCAGCTTGTTGATACGGCAGAATGTCACCACTGTACCATTTAAGGTGAATAAGAAGCCATATCAGCCTCATAAACACAGTCATATGTATCTCTTACACTTGAGCTTTAGTCTACAAGTGTCAGACACTGCTGGCATTTGGTAAATATTACAGCCGTTCACGCTATGAGTTGTAGCTGAGAAGCTGCTGGCTGAGTGAGGAGCACTGAAGAAGCTAGCTAGTCTCCATGCTAATGGCTAACAGCTAACCCCAAGAGACTGGTTTTTCTTCTGATGTCTGTTTCTTTGGCAATAAACTGAAGTAACTTTCCTCAGGCTGAAGCTTACCACAAAAGAAGTGAGGGAATCAGCATGTTTTGCACTGTGTGTACGTCACCTAATGTGCATTTATTTGTATACCTCTATAGTGGTCATTACAAAACTCCCCTTTAAAAAAGAATTCTAACCAGGATATTGCAGATGCTGATGTGATATAATGAAATTAAACACAAAAAAGGATTTAGTAACTAAATGTTAGCTATGTTAATGTAACCGAGTATCAATCAATATATCTGAGTAGAAATAAAAGTGTTATTTTTTGAAACTACTCAGAAGTAGAAATTTGTTTAAATGTTACCTAAACACATATAACTGAGCAGACAGAACTAGTCCCTACCCACTTTGGGTCAACAAATACTTTTCTGGCAGGGGTTCTATTCGTTTACTGTATAGAGCACTTCATGGCACCCTCATTGCAAGATCCTAACATGAAATAAAATTTAACCTGGGTAGTTTAGGCTTAGGCTTAATGGGCTTCATTCACAAATTTCTTCCTAAGTTTTTTCTTAACTTTGTTCTTGAGAAAGGTTCTAAGAAAAAGTGTACGTCAGATTCATGACGTGTTCTTAAATCCTAGAATTGTTTGCACCTTTGTTCTCTTGAGTGTGTGTAGATTCTGTTCTTACCTACGAACAAATCCCAATTAAGAAAACACAGATGAATATCAGGACCTTGTGAAAACTGTGTAAGTTGGTGTTAAGAATGGTTGGTGAACAAGGGCCAATCTTTACAGACTGGCCTGTATTTTATAAACCTGTCATGCTTATTTTTTATTGTCCAAGTAATCAAGTTATCTTATTTGAACAGCAGAATTATACAATGCTCTTAGTGAGCTAGCAGTAGCGTTACTGCTTGCACAAGATGGAATTATAGACTAACCATTATAGACTAACCACCCACCCAATGTGGATTTACCTGCTGATTTAGCTGGCCATGTTTAGAGCAGTCTACAAAGCACATTTTAGGGGTTGCATCTCGTAAGCCAAACCATCCCAAATGCTCATTAGGATTATCTTATGAAGTCATGTTTGTTTTATGTGGCCCAGTGGCCTAATGAATAAGGCATCAGCCTCCGGAGCTGGGGATTGTGGGTTCAAGTCCCATCTGGGTCGTTACGTTAAAAAACTAGCTGATTATTATAGAATAATAAGATCCATCCATCCATTTTCCAAGCCACTTCTCCGTCAGGGTCACGGGGTATAGACTAGCCACCCACGCAAAGTGGATTTGCCTGCTGAATATTAGCTGGCCATGTTTAAAGCAGTCTACAGAGCACATTTTTGGGGTTGCATCTCGTAAGCCAAACCATCCCAAATGCTCATTAGGATTAGCTTATGAAGTCATCTTTGTTTTATGTGACCCAGTGGCCTAATGGATAAGGCATCAGCCTCCGGAGCTGGGAATTGTGGGTTCGAGTCCCATCTGGGTCGTTACGTTAAAAAACTGGCTGATTATTATAGAATAATAAGATAAATTTGCAAAATGCTGTAGCCTCCATTACTGACTGGTGCAGAAAGCAGTATCACACAGGTTCTTGGCCCAGTGCTCTGATGAGGAACTTATACTCAACAAAGTATAAAGAATTCAGCATGTCCACAATACTCAACTGGTAATTTGCTGCATATTAAAAAAAACACTTATGAAGTGTTTTGACTTTCCATTTGATTTTATTGTTGATCATCTTTACCATAAATAGTTGTATCTGCCTGTAGATGTTTAAACATTCCCCCTCTTTGGTGTCTAAAGTGACAGTGTTATCTTCAATCTGACATTATCAGAGAAGGTCTTGGACAGCATGATTACACCCTTTAGTCCAGGGTGCATCACTTCCAGAGTCCTGCACAGTTTGTTGATTTTACTGCTAAAAATTGTTCGATCAGGAAGTTTAGCAAACTCTGCTGGACACTAGCCCTCCAGAACTGGAACTGAAGAATCCTGCTTTCAATCTCTCCTAGAATAACAGCTACTGATGTGGTTATTTCAGCTGCGATTACTACTGAAACTCTGGTCCCAAACTGGCTGCTAGAGTAAATAGTCCCCTCTCAGAACTGTGATTGGTCAGGTAGCTAAGGGTCAACACTGTTAAAGATTGGCTGAAAAAGGGTGTGATGTGAAGTAGACCTAAAGCTCAGGTCCTATTTTTGCCCAAAAGAACCGTCACCAACAAAAAAAACAAACAAAACAAATTGTTACACTGTTGACCTTTTGAATACTGCCCAAAAGTGTGAGACCACTGTAAAAAGTTGTGAAGTCAAGACTTCAGGACCCTCTAGCATCAAACTAGAGATTAAGTTTCATGAAATAAAATTTTACCTGGGTAGTTTAGGCTTAGGCTTAATGGGCTTCATTCACAAATTTCTTCCTAAGTTTTTTCTTAACTTTGTTCTTGAGAAAGGTTCTAAGAAAAAGTGTACGTCAGATTCATGACGTGTTCTTAAATCCCAGAATTGTTTGCACCTTTGTTCTCTTGAGTGTGTGTAGATTCTGTTCTTACCTACGAACAAATCCCAATTAAGAAAACACAGATGAATATCAGGATCTTGTGAAAACTGTGTAAGTTGGTGTTAAGAACGGTTGGTGAACGAGGGCCAATCTTTACAGACAGGCCTGTATTTTAAACCTGTCGTGCTTATTTTTTATTGTCCAAGTAATCAAGTTATCTTATTTAAAAAGCAGAATTATACAATGCTCTTAGTGAGCTAGCAGTAGCATTACTGCTTGCGCAAAATGGAATTATAGACTAACCCATCCATCCATCCATCCATCCATCCATTTTCCAAGCCACTTCTCCGTCAGGGTCACGGGGTATAGACTAACCACCCACCCAATGTGGATTTACCTGCTGATTTAACTGGCCATGTTCAGAGCAGTCTACAGAGCACATTTTTGGGGTTGCATCTCGTAAGCCAAACCATCCCAAATGCTCATTAGGATTATCTTATGAAGTCATCTTTGTTTTATGTGGCCCAGTGGCCTAATGGATAAGGCATCAGCCTCCGGAGCTGGGGATTGTGGGTTCGAGTCCCATCTGGGTCGTTACGTTAAAAAACTGGCTGATTATTATAGAATAATAAGATAAATTTGCAAAATGCTGTAGCCTCCATTACTGACTGGTGCAGAAAGCAGTATCACACAGGTTCTTGGCCCAGTGCTCTGATGAGGAACTTATACTCAACAAAGTATAAAGAATTCAGCATGTCCACAATACTCAACTGGTAATTTGCTGCATATTAAAAAAAACACTTATGAAGTGTTTTGACTTTCCATTTGATTTTATTGTTGATCATCTTTACCATAAATAGTTGTATCTGCCTGTAGATGTTTAAACATTCCCCCTCTTTGGTGTCTAAAGTGACAGTGTTATCTTCAATCTGACATTATCAGAGAAGGTCTTGGACAGCATGATTACACCCTTTAGTCCAGGGTGCATCACTTCCAGAGTCCTGCACAGTTTGTTGATTTTACTGCTAAAAATTGTTCGATCAGGAAGTTTAGCAAACTCTGCTGGACACTAGCCCTCCAGAACTGGAACTGAAGAATCCTGCTTTCAATCTCTCCTAGAATAACAGCTACTGATGTGGTTATTTCAGCTGCGATTACTACTGAAACTCTGGTCCCAAACTGGCTGCTAGAGTAAATAGTCCCCTCTCAGAACTGTGATTGGTCAGGTAGCTAAGGGTCAACACTGTTAAAGATTGGCTGAAAAAGGGTGTGATGTGAAGTAGACCTAAAGCTCAGGTCCTATTTTTGCCCAAAAGAACCGTCACCAACAAAAAAAACAAACAAAACAAATTGTTACACTGTTGACCTTTTGAATACTGCCCAAAAGTGTGAGACCACTGTAAAAAGTTGTGAAGTCAAGACTTCAGGACCCTCTAGCATCAAACTAGAGATTAAGTTTCATGAAATAAAATTTTACCTGGGTAGTTAAGCTTAATGGGCCTCATTCACAAATTTCTTCCTAAGTTTTTTCTTAACTTTGTTCTTGAGAAAGGTTCTAAGAAAAAGTGTACGTCAGATTCATGACGTGTTCTTAAATCCCAGAATTGTTTGCACCTTTGTTCTCTTGAGTGTGTGTAGATTCTGTTCTTACCTACGAACAAATCCCAATTAAGAAAACACAGATGAATATCATGATCTTGTGAAAACTGTGTAAGTTGGTGTTAAGAACGGTTGGTGAACGAGGGCCAATCTTTACAGACAGGCCTGTATTTTAAACCTGTCGTGCTTATTTTTTATTGTCCACGTAATCAAGTTATCTTATTTAAACAGCAGAATTATACAATGCTCTTAGTGAGCTAGCAGTAGCATTACTGCTTGCACAAAATGGAATTATAGACTAACCCATCCATCCATCCATCCATTTTCCAAGCCGCTTCTCCGTCAGGGTCATGGGGTATAGACTAACCACCCACCCAATGTGGATTTACCTGCTGATTTAGCTGGCCATGTTTAGAGCAGTCTACAAAGCACATTTTAGGGGTTGCATCTCGTAAGCCAAACCATCCCAAATGCTCATTAGGATTATCTTATGAAGTCATGTTTGTTTTATGTGGCCTAATGGATAAGGCATCGGCCTCCGGAGCTGGGGATTGTGGGTTCAAGTCCCATCTGGGTCGTTACGTTAAAAAACTAGCTGATTATTATAGAATAATAAGATCCATCCATCCATTTTCCAAGCCACTTCTCCGTCAGGGTCACGGGGTATAGACTAACCACCCACCCAATGTGGATTTACCTGCTGATTTAACTGGCCATGTTCAGAGCAGTCTACAGAGCACATTTTTGGGGTTGCATCTCGTAAGCCAAACCATCCCAAATGCTCATTAGGATTATCTTATGAAGTCATCTTTGTTTTATGTGGCCCAGTGGCCTAATGGATAAGGCATCAGCCTCCGGAGCTGGGGATTGTGGGTTCGAGTCCCATCTCGGTCATTAAATTTCAAAAACAACTAAATGTTATTTGTCAAGAAAAAACTGGCTGTTTATGTTGTAATAATAAGATATATTTGCAAAATGCTGTAGACTCTAAGGCGGCGTGGTGGGTAGTGCTGTCGCCTCACAGCAAAGAGGGCCTGGGTTCGATTCCCCGACTGGGTGACTGGGGTCCTTTCTGTGTGGAGTTTGCATGTTCTCCCCGTGTCTGTGTGGGTTTTCTCCCACAGTCTAAAGACATGCAGTCAGGTCGATTGGACATGCTAAATTACCCCTAGGTGTGAGTGTCTGTCTGTCTGCCCTGCGATGGACTGGTGACCTGTCCAGGGTGTATCCTGCCTTCCACCCAAAGACTGCTGGGATAGGCGCAAGCACCCCCCTGCGACCCTGACGGAGGAGCGGATTAGTAAATGGATGGATGTAGCCTCCATTACTGACTGGTGCAGAAAGCAGTATCACACAGGTTCTTGGCCCAGTGCTCTGATGAGAAACTTATACTCAACAAAGTATAAAGAATGTCCACAATACTCAACTGGCAATTTGCTGCATATAAAAAAAAACACTTATGAAGTGTTTTGACTTTCCATTTGATTTTATTGTTGATCATCTGTACCATAAGTAGTTGTATCTGCCTGTAGATGTTTAAACATTCCCCCTCTTTGGTGTCTAAAGTGACAGTGTTATCTTCAATCTGACATTATCAGAGAAGGTCTTGGACAGCATGATTACACCCTTTAGTCCAGGGTGCATCACTTCCAGAGTCCTGCACAGTTTGTTGATTTTCCTGCTAAAAATTGTTCGATCAGGAAGTTTAGCAAACTCTGCTGGACAGTAGCCCTCCAGAACTGGAACTGAAGAATCCTGCTTTCAATCTCTCCTAGAATAACAGCTACTGATGTGGTTATTTCAGCTGCGATTACTACTGAAACTCTGGTCCCAAACTGGCTGCCACATCAACTCACTTAGGGCCTGTTTAGTCCCATCATTGGTTTTAATTTCAGTTTTTAAAATGCAGTTTATAGAACCAGGCTAAAATTCTAATCTGTGCTTCAATTAGTTTTAGCTGAGTTTAATCTTTCTGTAAGTAGTTAAACTCAACATTGAAACTTCGATTTAGAACCTGACAAGACAAACTGTAATTATTCATTACTCAAACTGGAGCAGAGCTATGAAATTTTGCATTGTGCATGAATTAAATTGTTTCTGTGTACATTTTCATCTATATTGTGGTCAGACTGGCACGATGTGAATTAGGAAGGAACAACCATTATAGTTGTTTTGCTCTGACAGAACCAATGTGAGGGAAACATTTTTAACTGAACAAAATAACAACATTTATTTACAATAAAGTATACAGCAAATTATTTTGTACAAATATATATACAGGACATTATACTCCATCGTCAGCTGAATGTGGAATAGGCAGGTTTGCAGGGTCTGGAGAAACAGATTAAAGAACAAAAATATTATGAAAGAAAAATATTAGTAGAATCCAAAAAACATTACATATTACACAGAGAGAAGTTCGGGGTCAATTAATGACTTTATCTTGTTCCATATTCATTTTTTGCATGATTTATTATGAACTGCAGTGCTGGGCCTTCATGTAGATAAAGCCAAATACCTGGTGAATTTACAGAGAGATGATGGTGGAGGCCAGTCAGTTCAGCTCACTCAGTGCACTACTGTCTGGTACTGGACAGAATGATGGACAGACAGACGAACAGATGGATGGATGGATGATGTCGTACAGAACGGTCCAGCGATGACGACAAATAAGTCCTGCAAGCACATCTACACAGAAAAATACAGAGCACAGAGTTAAACAAATAAAACATCCACCAACTCATGTAGCGTTTCACTTTACACCTGAAAGAACAGGCAAACATTACAGATAGTTTTATTCAGACTAGTTTTATTCAGATTTTTATGCAGACTAAAAAAAGAACAATGAACAACATATTACATTGTTTACAGTGACTTTTTGTTACCTGTATTGGAGCCTTCTCAATGTCCTTCATGATGGACTGAAGGACTAAAGTGGTAACAGGAAGACACAGGAATACCAGGACCAGGAAGTTCCTTTAAGATTACCTGTAGAGAGGGAGAGAGAGAGAGAGAGAGAGAGAGAGAGAGAGAGCGAGAGAGAGAGAGAGAGAGAGAGAGATAGCTGTAGATAAGGAAAAAGACAAAAGGGAAGGGGGAGTGGAGAGAGAGAGAAACTTCAGAGACTTTAATAATAAAATATTTTTAAAAATACAATGCATACAATATAATAACAAAGCTAAAATGACTCACTTTATATTCTTACCTTATGTTGAATTAAAGGGACATAAACTACCATTTACTATGTTATTTGTCATGTTACATAAAATTCCCTAGATTTTTTTTATTCTAGTTTTTCAAAAGCTCATACTACCTTCAATGTACATCACTAAAAAGAAGGTTTTCCTGATCTGTATCACAGAAAACCTCCCTCTAATAACTATTGGGGCACAGTTGAAACATGTGAGTAGACATGTTTACAATAGATGGCTATATTTTTCAATGGCTATATTTTTCATTTTTGCTGAAATGCAGCTTTAATAACCTAATATTAAGAAAACTGTTAGAAAATATGCCAATAATATACACTGAGTACATTTAAGCACACTATACACTAAGTTGCCAGTGGATTACAATATAAACACACTTGGAAGTAGTCAGAATTACAAACTGTATCATGTATGTTGTAGAACAATGTATCAGCAGCCCTGCTTCTCCACCAATCAGTGGACAGGAACCACTATAGGACCACCTCTGACAAGATATTATTCAAAAGGTGGACCATTCTGTGCACAGCAGAGCCACTGACATAGAAGTGTGTGTTGTGAAAAGTAATACTTTAACTGTAGAGGGCACAGGGTCCTCAGGGTTGAAGATTAGTCAGAGGATGTCTAACACAAGTTATGTATAAAAATCACGGGCTATAGTCTCTAAATGTATGGCCTATATGAATGTGTGTCTAATAAATTGGCCAGCAAATGTACACAATGTTTAACGCTACTGCATCTAATACGCTTGAACCAGCACCTCACAATAATTCAATGCTACTACCTGGCTGGAGCCACACCTATACAAAGACTGGTCCACTACCCAAATAATATCTGTTCCAAGGTGGTTCTATGGAGGTCCCTGTACAGAGTATAGGGCAGCTGACTTACACAACAGACCGCCTTTACTCTAACTGTATACCTACAAATTTAACCTATACTATACATACTCCAGGGATCGTAAGAAAATGGTTTTATATCAAGCCATGAATACTCAAAATAATCCTTTGCAGGATTACAGGGTTCTTTGCATCCTGAAAGCGATCTTAAGATTGGTGGAGAATGTGCTGTAGATGGTTCTATATAGAACCTTTTAGAAAAGGGTTCTATATAACACCAAAAAAGGTTCTTCTGTTGGTACAGTGTCAAGCTGGTAACAATAAAAGAATTCTTTTTGGTGCTATATAGAATCCTTTTCAAAAAGGTTCCAAATAAAATCATCTACAGCACATTCTCCATCAATCTGAAGAACTCTTTCATGATGCAAAGAACCTTTTAATCCTGCAAAGAGTTCTTTCAGTATACTAGAACCGTTTTCATTATTAAAGAACCCTCGAGAAACCACCTTTTGTGTGTGGGCAAAAAACTGGACAATAAGTGTAGATTCAAAGTAGATGAACCTAATAGCTGGCAACTCAGTATACAGTGCACTCAACGCTATAATTAAAATGACAAATATTATACTGCTGCAATCAAAAGTTAAATCGTAAAATTAAACTAGAAAAGAATTTAAAATTAAACTAGAAATGGTGTGGAATTCAAGGAAGGCAGAGATGTTAAACTGCCTGCAGTCTCGCCAACAGCTGCTGGACATGTGTCTGCAGACAGTCCCACAGAGAAAGGGCCAGGGATTTGCCAAAGATCTCCTCCAGCAGGAGCACTGCCTCATCCTGAGAGAAGGAACAAGGTTTCCAATGAGAGAAATAAAACATGCAAGAAAAAACAATATTATGGTTAATTCACACAGTGTCACTTCATACAACATCCGTAGGATCCGACCGTTCCTCAAGCAGTGACCATGTTGAGAACTGAAGCTAAGAGAGCATGAACTCACCCCAACTTGTGCCAGCTCAGTGCAAATAGCTTCATGATGTGAAGCATCCTGAGCAAAGGCTACCAGGGTAGCATATGCTTCCTGGAAGGCTGGAAGCTCCTGCAGAAGAAAGAGATACATGTGTGGTTTATTGATGAGATCATTCAGATTACACAGTTCAGATTTGGCTTAGATGACAGTGTTTTGTTACCCTGCCATTTCGGGCAGCCAGTCCACCAAGAATGACCCTGCCTGCTATGCTGATGTATTTCACATGGTGGCTGTTGCTCAGAACAACTTAACAGACACTGGAGTAAAAAGACAGAGTAACTCAGTATTGAGAATGAAGTTTCAACTGATAGACTTACAGTGAAAGCCTGGCACAATGCTGAGAGCCTGAGAGGAAAGTTGGAACTCCTCATGGCGAAGTAGGTGCTGCAGTGACAAAACAAATTTCATTTTTGTAAACGCTGTGCAAATATAAAATACATAGCCAGCAGAGCTTTATTACACTGTAAAAATTTGTTTAACTACAGCACTTACTATAAAGTGGGCACTTGATATGCCTCAGGAGACACAGTGAGATCTGCCGCTGCCTATAAGATCATACATGAAATTCTTACTACCTGAAAAATGCAACTGCTGAAAATGTAGTCAGAACTGATAAGAGCAATGTGCGTAGTCTTACCTCAGGAGCGCTTTGGGTGGAGGAAGGCAGCTCAAGTGCTGGCTGAGGTGGAGAGAGTGCCAGCGGTGGAGCCTGGGGAGGTGATGTTGGTCAGCTCTGAGGAGAAACCAAACCTCCAAATGCCTGTTACACCAATTATGCAGTAGTGTGAGTAATTGTAAAATGAGATAGTGTGGTGGTTAATATAAGACACATAGGCTGTATGATATGAATATCAAAGCCATTATTTTATGCTATTTAAGTAGCTATATTATTTCTTCACTCACAAAAGGTCAGTTGATATGAGCAGTGCGCATAGTGTTACCTCAAGCATACTCTGGCCTGAAGATGCTGGGTCTGCTTCAGGCTCAGGTGGTGGCTGAGGTGTAGAAGATGCCACTGGTGCAACCTGTGTAGGTGATGTAGGCTGGCTCTCCGGAGATGAATCACCAGTTGTGTATAATACCAAATGTACAGTACTTACTACTACTGATCAATAAAACTTTGAAAATGTAGTTAGAATTGAGAGATCTGTATAGCCTTACATCAGGAGTACTGGAGCTGGAAGACTCCTGATCAGGTTGAGGCTCAAGCAGTGGCACTGGTGAATCGCTCTGGGAGGCTGCATCATCTCCAGATATCTATAACCAAGTCAAATGAAGTGGTCATTCCTCAGTATAACTGCTATGTATTGGTACAAAATGTCATTCTTCAGGCTCCATGGTACAAAACACAACAGCTGATTGCATAGGACTACAGAGAGTACAGATACATGAAACTAATGATAAAGCGTGAATCTAATGATGCCACACGATGCCAAAGTAAACTGTGCATTCTTACCTCAGGAGTACTGCAGAAATCTCGGTCATGTTGAGGCTCCGGTAATGGCACTGGTGGAGAAAGTGCTGATGGTTGGGTCTGAGAAGATTCAGCATCTACCGTTGCCTATGATACCAAATATGCAGTGCTCATTATTGATAAATAAAATTGTGAAAATGTCATTAGACTTAATAAGTGCTGTGCGCATAGCCTTACCTCAGGAGCACAATGAGGAGTATGGATGAAAATACAATTAAATAACAAGATGACTATGTCATCACATGTGACACTGAGTAAAATGGTGTTTCTCTAATTTGCTGTTGACAGTAATTAGACACTTAATGACAGTGACAACCTGTACAACCTGTAAGGGACATCGGCTAATTTTTAAAGGGGAGTTCCAAAATTTCTACACAATTTAATGGTTCAAATGTAAACAAAGTAATTCAAAGTATGTGATATGATTTCTGTATAATGGTGGTGATAGGAACCAGGGATCACAATTTCTACAACTCAAATATAGCTATTTTATTATCCAAAATGATCATATTTTCTCTTTGGGTCTGTTTAAAATATTTGGGTGGCATTATGTACCAAAAATGATCGTTTTACATGACCATGTTTACCCTGTATTTGTGCCTTTATGATTAATGCATTAGGATACGTGAGCTCTGTTATGATTGGCTACCCTGTGCTTCATTAAAAAGTACCTTCTCTTCTTAGAACTTCATTGTGAATGGGCGGGGCTAAACTGCTGTTGGCTGAATTAGTGGATATATGCAAATGAGTATGTTGTGACCACACAGACAGAATACATTCAATACGGGCTGTTTTGTTGTTATGATGTGAGCCCTTTAAAGACTTCAGACATTTGGCTCCCAACACTACTGTTCTGAACAATTCTGACTCAGCACGTTTCTCTACAATGGCGCAATATAATTTCATATCAAACACTGAGAATGAATTTTGTTTACATTTAAATTACGTCAGTTTTGAACGTAAACAGACGCCGACTTTCCTTCAGTAGCTAACATTAGCATCTAGCTAACTGAGCATGTAATTAACGTTAACGTTTATCTAGCTCCAGTTCCAGAACATAAAAATGAAGAAACTGAATATTAAACACTTCTGCATTTCTGACTCATATCTGAGCAGAGAATATAGGAACTTAGCTAATAATGTTAGCGCTCAACTAACTAGCTTAGCTAGACTAACAGAGCTATGTATGCTAATAACTCAAATATGAGCTATCTAGCTGGAATAATTCTTCTATTTGAGTGGTTCTGTTGATGTAAACACTGCTTATAAGTAATTATAATTATGTTGTGGTTGGTTAGTGTAGTGGGTAACACCTCTGCCTTCCATGCTGTAAACTGGGGTTCAATCCCCTGGGTAAGCACCCTACACTAAACCAATAAGAGTCCTTGGGCAAGACTCCTAACACCACCTTCGCCTACCTCTGAAAGATGATCAAACTGTACGTCGCTCTGGATAAGAGCGTCTGCTAAATGCCGTAAATGCAATTATTTTAGGCTGTTCTTGTGTCTTTGTGTACCTTCGATGACAGGCAGTGCCGTCCACACACAGCAGGGGGCGCCAGTTGATGGCAGAAAAAAAACGGCTGCGAAAAGTAAAACGCTGCATTAGTCCGCTTAAGTTCGCTCTGGTCTGTACTGGTTTCGGTGTAACTGGTTTTAATGTATTTTAAGGTGATTTGGAGTATCAACAGTTTTAATGCTGGTCACATTTTCTGATACAGTCATTTTGGCTAACATATACTGTAGTTTTAAGTAGGGAACTAAATGTGTTCAAGCTGGGCCAATTTGACAGCTGTGGACAATCGATTGTAATGTGGGTGACATTAGTAGAAAATACTTAATTGTTCTTTGTATTATACTTCATTATTAACACTAGTCTGTACAATGGAGACAAGCCAAACATTACAGGCTATTGAGCAGCTTGATTGACAGTTCTTTGTCCAACACTCCTAGCCTGCTCACTCATAGAGAACTAAACTCATTAGCCATTATTCTATGTGACCTTAACTGGACAAATAAAGTGACAGAAGAACAAATGTGCAGATGAATGGACAAAGCAACACGTGAATGAAGTAACAGTGTTCGTGTACGGATAAACAGATGAACAGGCAGCTACAGACAGCTGGTCTGGTTGTGGTGCGTTAGCTTTAGCTCGCTAAGTTTCTCAGACTCTGAAACTGTTTTGTGTGGTCAGAGCAGGAGACACCAGCCTTATGATTGGTCAGAGGAATGCTTATGCAAGCTTTACCCAAGATTAGGGCCGCCCAGCTTACATCGAGAGGTGAGAAATATGGTGAAATATATTGATCATTTATTGATCACTAGACCCCACAGAGCCATGCTGGTGACAACCTATATACATAAAAAATAATGCATGGCAATGACTTAGTAAAGAAAGGTATAATTAAGACATGGCCACAGTTTAGTAAGGCATGGGAACAAAATTCTCGTGCATGGCCACAACTTTGTTATGCATGGATATGAGATAATTAAGTTGTGGCCAAGACTTGGTAAGGCCTGGAATCAAGATCCTAATGCATGGCCACAACTTTGTAAGGTGTGAGATTGAGATTCTAATGTGTGGCCACAACTTTGTAAGATGATGGAATGAGATATTTAAGCCTTGACCACAGCATAATAAGGCATGATCTTTTTCCCACGCCTTACTAAGTCATCATCATCATCATCATCATTTTTATTTATATAGTGCCTTTCCCATGCCCAAGAACGCTTTACAATCAAAGAACATCAACACATTAAACAAAAGGACAATACAGGTAAACATTCAAGTATAAATGGAACAATGACAACACAGTGAAAACAAGTATGTATTTAACAGAGATTTGAATGAAGACAGAAAGGTTGCATCCCGAATAGACTGTGGGAGAGTGTTCCATAACTTGGGAGCTACTGCACTGAATGATCGACCACCCATAGAAACCAATTTAAATCTAGGAACATGAAGGAGGCCTAGATTTTACGATCTCAAAGTACAGGATGGGACATATAGATGAAGAAGCTCTGCCAAGTATTGAGGAGCCAGACTGTGCAGAGCTTTATATGTTATAAGGAGAACTTCGTACTTAATACGGAATGTAATGGGCAACCACTGAAGGCTCTGAAGGACAGGAGTGATGTGGTCATTCTTTATTGAAAAGGTGACGATCCTTGCAGTGGCATTTTGAACATACTGTAACTTAGTGAGCATTTTGACAGGGAGGCCAGAAAAGGGAACATTGCAGTGGTCCAGTCGTGATGTCACTAATGCATGCACAAGTGTTTCTACATCAGCTTGACTGAGAAATGGTCGGAGACGAGAAATATTGCGAAGATGGAAAAATACTGTCTTAACAAGGGAATTGATGTGGGTGTCAAAAGAGAGTGTAGGGTCAAAAATAACTGAGGTTGCGGACGTGGGGAGAAGGCATTACTATAATCCCATCTATATTGATGCCAAGGACAGATGAGTTAGATATCAGTGAAAAAAGTTTAAAAAAGTTCAAACTCATCCATGACTTTATGTCATCAAGGCAACCATGAAGGTGCATTATTTGCCCAAGTGGCAGCATGTAAATAGTGAAGAGCAATGGACCTAAAACTGAGCCCTGTGGAACACCCTTAGTCACAGACACCACAGAAGATTTATTATTCTGGATAGCTACATATTGACGTCTGTCACAGAAATATGAGGAAAACCAGGAAAGGGCGGATCAAGTCGTGCCCTTGCATTAAAATCTTGTTCCTCCACCTTACTAAGTTGTGGTCATGACTTAATGCACGCTTTACTCATATCCACGCTTTACTAAATCGTGGCCATGCATTATTGTTATTTATATGGGCTGTCGCCAACAGGCCTCCGTATCGGAACATTATTCAAAGGCTTTATTTACTACATGTTCACTGTTTGCCTGCAAATACAACATTAACCTAATTAGAAAGCAAATACAGGGTCTTTAACACTGAATACTGCACTGTTTTTCTCAAGCCTGTCATGGAATCAAGTGACACTGAACTTGGTGTGCTCCAGCGGAAGACAGTGGACTGGCATGTGGAACTGATTGTTATGCAGTTCTGTTTGAGACCCATTAATAAAACCATTAGTATTACAGCTAAATCAGAGTAGTAGGCCTCTTTGTGAGCCATCAGCGCTTCTAATTCAGGATCATCTAATGTAATAGGTCATATAAGAACTGCTGCAGAGTAAAAGCTTTACACTGATTACAAATAATTCATTTAAGATGTGCTGTGAAGGATGCCTGATCTCTAACCATTAGAAAGTAAATGTATCTACTACCGTACACTGTCATGAATATGTACCACTGTAAGAAAATGTGTTTTTCACAAATTGTGTCTGAATCAGTGGCCAAGTCAAATGCACAAACGGCCGATCCACAGGATTACCACTAGATGGCACGCTGAGTGCGTTAAAGGTTTTTTCCATGCCGCTAGACCACTGTAGTCATGCCTCATTCTGTGGTCCTCGTTATGCCCATATTAGGAATTCCGGTTCTAAGACCCATTTCTCTATTAGTAGAATGAATAGGGTTTTTCGAAAAGTCACCTCTATCGCACCCTGTGTTAAATAAAAATCTTAAGAACCCGAAACGTTTTGTCCTGTGTACATTTTTCCCCCGAACGCCACTGGAGCCTTTGAATTACGAGGTTTTAAAGACCTATAGTACTCATATTGCTAAATGCGAGCTAAAGCTACTGAGCATCAATTTGATTTGTCACTAAGCTACACGAAGCTAAGGCGGGCTGTAGCGGGGCTCTGACGAGCTGTGCTAACTTCTTTTACATTATATTAACATATTTACAGATATACCGATAAAATAAATCTTCTGGGTCGATTATTTAAATAGACTAAAACTCTATCAAAAATACTACCCGTGTTAAAACTGCGAGGCTGAATTTAGCTTCTTTTTTCGCAGCTTCTTGTTTCAATATTGACGTTCCACCTTAAATAGTGCAGCGGCTGTATCTATCAAAAACATTAGCAAACGACGAAATACTGACCTGTTAGTTCAGTAAAACAGCAAAAGTAAGTTAATGTTATTCAGCGGTTAAGCGTTAAAAGTGAAACCTCCTCATGTCATGCCTTTCAACCCTTTTCTTTCGCTGGCTGCTTGTTCGAATTTTCCCGTTCCACCTTAAATTGCGCAGGAGTTCAGAGCGTGACTGCTGCGCCATTTAAGGTGGAATGGGAAAAGTCCCCAAACGTTACCAACATTAAAATAATAATTAGGATATTCTGAGAGCCTAAATAAGTTCATCAGCGATGAGCAGTGATTATTAAGCCGAGTCTGTACTGGATCAGCCCGAGTGCAGCTACGTTTGTAGATCTTTTTAAATCAAGATAAAAGGAGATTTATCGTGTTTCAGTGAGCATCAGATGAAGAACAGAGCACTGCACGGAAACCTGCTGATTTTATTCTGACTTCTGTTCATCTGCCCTCAGTCTGTACATGGAAATGTACACTGCCACTGTAACCCGCTTAAGGAGGCTGCCAGTCAAATGACGTGAATTCAGTGCGCGGTAGCTTTAGCTCATATGTAGCTATATTCATATTTCAACTCTTTAACGACCTCGTCAGTCAGACGATCCAGTGATTTTCCAGAGAAGACTGTTCTCAGGACAAACTGATTGGGTTCTGAACATTTTCACTTAACACAGGGGCGAAAACCCTATTCATAGAGAAATGACGCTTAGACCCGGAGTTCCTAATATGGGCATAGCACCGTGGCGCCGACTACAAAATGACCACACGATTGCAGTGGTCTGGGGGAGGCTGAGGCTGGTGGAGCACGCGAGTTCAGGGCTTCTGGACTTCAGTGGTCTCACCATCATAGACTTACAGTGGCCCACCAGAGTGCAAATCCAACAGCAGTGGTCTAATGTAATGAGCCATGTTATGTGTTTCAGTTGATGTTAATTTCTCTGACCACATCACATTTTAGCCTAAGTTAGTGCATCTGAATGCAATGTAGGTTGGTTTGTTTGTTTGTTTTGCTATTTAAATAAACATGTGCTTTAGACAGTGCCTTAGGTTTTTTTGTGCACTATTATTCTGACTCCATGGCTGTGAGAGTTTGCACTGAGCTCAGTGCGACGTGACTTAAATCACACAGTGAAAGTGGCTGTCTAACAAAGGAAAACGTGTACAGGAGTTAGATTATAGTAGACTTTACGTTACACTGTTATATTACAGTAGATTCATTACCTATAAGCATAGTTGAAGGCCCATATCGTCAATTTCCATTTACCATTCCCTCACGTTTGAATGTAGTATGTAAACATTGTTAAAGTTTCAAAACACACCATTCACCCTGAGTGCACTCCAGGAAACTATAAGCGGCAAAAACAGTCTGTTTTGAATTCATTGTTTTTGTGACATCACAGAAGCCAGAATATTTACACCTATTCAAGCACAGCAGGTTAGCCCCGCCCATTCACTGTGAAATTATAAGAAGTGTTTCAGCCTGGACAGCTTTCTGAATAAGGCACAATACAGGACAGCCAGTCAAAACAGATACATATAAGGCAAAATAGCAAAAACAGGCTGTTTAATTCTAAGGGAAACAGAGGTTAGAAAACGCTCACAGAATTACAGAATTAAACATTTGTTTTTGGTATGTACACCAACACAAACATTATAAAATGAAAGAAAAATGTAGGATAAGACAGGAATGAGGCCTCGTGGATGCATATATTCAAATTTATGGGCACAAATTAGTGTCTGTGGCTCAATAAATGTCTTGAAATAGTAAAATATTCTTAAACTTAGTCAATATATCTAATATTTCTAATTTTGAGATGGTGGTATAAATATTGCAAGGTTATTTTGCTACTTGTAGATGTTTTTTGCTTTACTTTTTTATTTTACTATGTTATTTGCTGTTGTTTAGATAATTGCCAGATTATTTTGCTTGTTTCAAGAAATATGCTATATGGCATTCCACTGGTGACAGATTATCCTGCTAGACCTTACAAGGACCACCCACAGTTCTTCAGGATTGGACGACCAAGGTTAAAGCTGGAGCAGAGGTTAGCATGGTTAACCTTCATCTGGAGGTTAAATCAGATGGATATGAATGGAACACATCCAAATTCTTGGGTCAAAGAGTATTAGTTACAAGCATTCAAAGAAACTGTGAGGAGCCACCAAAGTGACTTCATTTGCATATAACCGAATAATCTTTTTGTCTTGATTGTCTTGAGAGGCTCATATTAAACAATAAAATAGACTATATTGCCAAAATTCTTCACTCCCCCATCCAAATCATTGAATTAAGGTGTTCCAATCACTTTCATGGCCACAGTTGTATAAAAGCAAGCACCCAAGCATACAGACTGCTTCTACAAACATTTGTGAAATAATAGGTCGCTCTCAGGAGCTCAGTGAATTCCAGCATGGCACTGTGATTGGATGCCACCTGTAGAACAAGTCCAGTTGTGAAATTTCCTCGCTACTAAATATTCCACAGTCAACTGTCAGTGGAATTATAACAAAGAAGAAGCGATTGGGAACGACAACAACACAGCCACAAATTGGTAGTCCACGTAAAATGACAGAGCGGGGTCAGTGGATGCTGAGGTGCATAGTGCACAGAGGTTGCCAAATTTCTGCAGTCAATCGCTACAGACCTCCAAATTCGTGTGGCCTTCAGATCAGCTCAAGAACAGCATAGAGAGCTTCATGGAATGGGTTTCCATGCCTGAGCAGCTGCATCCAAACATAATGCAAAGCGTCAAATGCAGTGTTGTAAAGCGCCGTCACTGGACTCTAGAGCAGTGGAGACATGTTCTCCGGAGTGACAAATCACACTTCTCCATCTCGCAATCAGATGGATGACTCTGGGTTTGGCAGTTTCCAGGAGAACGGTCTACTAGTCTGATTGCATTGTGTGAACACAAGTATGAAGTTTGGTGGAGGGGTGATTATGGTCTGGGGTGTTTTTTTCAGGAGTTGGGCTCGGCCCCTTAGTTCCAGTGAAAAGAACTCTTAATGCTTCAGCAGACCAAGAGCTTTTGGACAATTTCATGCTCCCAACTTTGTGTGAACAGTTTGGGGACGGCCCCTTCCTGTTCCAACATGACTGCGCACCAGTTCGCAAAGCAAGGTCTATAAAAACATGGATGTGTGAGTTTGGTGTGTAAGAACTTGACTGGCCTGCACAGAATCCTGACCTCAACTCGATAGAACATCTTTGGAATGATTTAGAGCGGAGACTGCAAGGTCTTCTTGTCCAACATCAGTGTCTGACCTCACAAATGCTCTTCTGGAAAAATGGTCAAAAATTCCCCTAAACACACTCCTAACCCTTGTGGAAAGCCTTCCCAGAAGAGTTGAAGCTGGTATAGCTGCAAAGGGTGGGCCGACATCATATTAAACCCCATGGATTACGAATGGAATGTCACTCAAGTTCAAATGTGTGTGAAGGCAGACATGCAAGTGCTTTTGGAAATATAATGTAGTATAGTCATAGTGTTGCATTGTGACACTCCTTATATAAACAGTTGGTTAAGAACCTTCAATCAGAATGAAATCCGTTCAAAGGAGAAAAATCTCAGCATGCAAATGTCGCCAGCGCTGAGTGATGAAACATCTCCGGTTGGCTGAGACACTAGGAAGAAATCTAGAAGACTTTCACATCTATATGGCCCACTCTTTAAGTAACTGCAACTGCTGGTAAAGCAAATACAATCCTGATTACACCTCAGGTGCACCAGATTTTTTGTGCGTAGGAATGTGACATGCTATCTATAACGAGTGCCCTGGATATGCAGCCACACGGTGGAGAAGAAGTCATCAAGCCCCTCAGGATTCATAGTGAGAATGAAAGGATTCTGAAACCGAAACCACTTGACTGCCTCTGATATCTCAGCTCCATCCTCGGTTTATATATGCAGAGTCAATGCCACTCAGTTGGTGACAAACACAGGTATTTATGGATCAGCTCTGCGGATCTTTCATCAGCTTTCATCATCTGTAGGGATGACGTAAGTGGAAGACTGAGACAGATGATCTCACCCTGGAAACTGTTGCGGTGCTCATAGCTCCTGTAGCAGATGGTCGAATATGATCTGTAAGCAAACAGTAAACCCCAACGATGAACTGTTACTCAACTTTGTTTAGTTACAGAAGAAAACAGTGGCTGATGCACCTGCACTGCACTCTGAAGACACATGTAGTTCAGGGCAACAGTTTATTTATATTATACTGTAAATGCAGTACAGTAATTTCACCAGTGTTCTTACAGCTGGAATACATTGCCAATTACAACACACTCACCTCAGAAACACTAAGAGCTATCAGCATTAAGGCAGATACACTACTTTATGTATGTATACATTTTAGGAATATAGGAACAAATAAAGTAATGGAAGCTAAAAAAACTGTACTTTATTTTATCTGGCATAGAAAAAGTCACACTGTTGATGCTGTAGATGTCAGTGCTTTCTCTATCTGGTCTACATCATTGACCACGTTCTCTTCCACATCAAACGTCCTCTAATGCTTATACACACAGGAATATAATACGATTGCGTATTATGTGCTTGGCCCATAATGGACTATTGTGAACAAAGTAACCAGAAATGACCCGCTTCAGAGATGGTCAGCACCTGAATAGCACTTCAGCTCAGATGGGAAGCAGTTGTGATTAAGCCTGTTTATTTACATTCAATCAGCAGTCTGTCTGTATGATCGTACTATATTGTCTAATATAGTATTTGTGATTTAGAAAATTGATATGCTGTTTATCTTCATATTAGGTTTTGTATTTGTGTATTCACGCATTTGCCTGTATGAGCTATAGAAAGATGCAGTTTTGCTAAAGGCTGAGACTGAGTGAAAGTGAATTAGACAATTTTGGATATTGAGGTATATGAGGTTATATTAAAGCATGGGAAAAACTATTCATAGTTAAGTCCAAATAAAGTGCTGCTAGCTGATGTGCTAAATGAGCAAAAGGAAATATAACAGCTTGTTAGCAAAAGATACAAAAAATAAAAACCACACATAGTAATATACTGGCAATGTAATTGCTGGGTGCTCTTTGCTTTAGATTGTTTACTTGTGGTGTAGGATGAACCTTCAGGAAATCAGGGAATATATGGGTGTCAGATATATGGCATAGAATGTCATATATGCATTTCCTTCATTCCTGACTTGCCCATATATGTGACAAATATGCCAACTTATTTGAATTAGGCCATTTTCAAATATAGGACATATATTTCACCATATGTCACCATATACAAACGCATATGTGGAAAACAATATATGACAGATATTATTATTCACATATGGAAAGCATATGTTACTCATATATGCTAGTGTCATGTTATATAAAATAGGATTTTGATGCATCTTCTTTGTTTCTTCCATGTATTTCCTAATGACGTGTAAGTGAGTATAACATCTATATAACCAAACTTTACAAACATGCATAATGTAAGCTATGCAATAAAATCATTTAACATTAAATACATGAAAATATTGTTCTCTGAGATTTAATTCAGTACTTTAAATTGATAATTAATAATTTACTACTGTACATATTGTAGTGTATAAAAGAAACACATAACACGCTTTCGCACAAGTCATGGTGTTTTATTTTCTGGCTGTTGGTGGTCACAGCACCGCCGTACATAAGCAGAGTCTTTAACAGCTTGCTCTCTGACTCTGCTCATGTCTCGTCTCTCACGTTCTCTCTTTCTGCTGTTGTTATTTATTCTGCACATCAGAATTTATTAAGTGACCCTTATTAATCCTACAACAGGGAAATTCCACCTCCGCATATAACCCATCCTTGAAGTGAAACACCACATACACACTAGTGAGCGCACACACACTAGGGGGCAGTGAGCAGTGGGCAGCCCTATCCACAGCGCCAGGGGAGCAATTGGGGGTTGGGTGCCCTGCTCAAGGACACCTCGGTCACGTTCTTTCGGCTCTGGGGACTGAATCGCCAACCTTCTTGTCACAAGGACAGTTCCCTAACCTCCAGCCCACGACTGCCCCTGTCACTGCCAATATGGCGTTTACATTTACTTTATAGTGCACTATTTTGGGGTTCTGCCATTTCATAAGCTAGAGGTGTCCGAAACATAGTGCAGAATATCCAGTGCACTCAAACAATCCCACTACGCACTGCAATAAGTAATGTACAACAGATGTACCCTAGTGGATAGGGAATACCCATAATGCTCTGCGTTGTTTGTAGGTAATGAGCAAACTCGTGTAATGTTAGTGTCTGAAATTGTTTACTCCTACCACAAATTCTGTTCACTATGATAGAGTTCTATATAGCGATCCAGATTTTTGAATGTAGGGTATAATGATTATGATTATAATAATATGTGTAATGATATGATTGGGTATATTGGTATAATGATAATGATTATAAAGGGTATAATGATTAGGGGCCCGTATCGGCCGTCTGTGTGAATCTCTGTGTGACACTGGTGGTGTAGTTCGTGTAGATTTGGATCATTCATTTCTTTCCTTTTGTGTTTTCTTTATTGTCGCGATTCGCAATATTTTTCAGGTTTACGTAAGAGACTTTTTTAGCCTGGGACTCGGACTCTTACATTGGCGTGTAAACACGGAGGCAGCCATTTTGAATCCCTTTCGTCGGCACTTGCTTCACAGGAGTGAATATATTAAGCCTCCAATAGCCGGTTTTTATATTCCTAGCGCGTCCCTGTGTATTTATCCCCAGCGCTCTCACTTCTCCCTGAGAACGACCCACCATTTTTCTCTGACTTACAGCTCGCCCGGTGCCATCTGAAACGCTCAGGAAAGAAAGAGTCCAGTGCGTAAAGCGCAGTGTGAGAGCGAGAGAGCGCGTTTTCTGACGGGGATGGTGAGAAGGCTCCCGGAGCTCAGCGCTGCCAGCTCTGCCAGCTCTGCCGCGGCGGATTTGTAAAGGGATTTATCTCGCTTGGGATATTGTCACTGGAGCAGAGGAAAAAAGCCAAAGAGCAAAAGGCAGTTGGATTGTCAGGTAAAATTGTGGCTGTTTTAAAATATTTTTAAATAAAAAATATGTGACTCGACGCTGAATGTTGTTTTTTTGGGAATTTGGCGCAGCGTTGCCATCATTGCAGAGCTGAATCTGTTCCATTGTGTGTGGGCCTGTCACGCCTAGCGAAGAGGCGAATTACTGTCCTACACACTGTAGAAGAGGGCATTCGCTAAAATATGCCAACGATTTTATTTACTTTGCTAGATATTGTACATTTTAAAACGTTTCCTAACCCAATTTCAGAGGCTTAAGGGAAATACTAGCAACCCAGACCGCGTTCAGTCAGAATATGTATGATTTAACGTTAAGTGTATTAAGTGTTGGAAACTCCCTTCACTTGACTACGAACATTTTCACCCAATTATAAGGTATATAACTAGGCTCGTTAATAGGTAACGGAGGAAACTGTGTCTCTATTCTAGACTGCTACACAGTCCTCATAGATGTTGAAGGGAAATTCCACCGATTTTTAAAAATATCTGTATAATTAAGTCGTTCAGAGTGCTGTGGTGTGAAATGGCTCATTTGCACAGAAACTTGCTCAGATTTCTTTACAGTGGTGGTGATGGGAACCAGGGGTCACCAATGTCTACAGCACAAATATAGTCAGTTTATTTATTGTCCAACGCCAGCAGTGAAGCTACACGTATTCCGAGTTTTTATGTGTAATTCTGATGATGATGATAAAAATAATAGTCAATATGAAGAAATACGTTTTCTTTGAGGACTATTTTGCCTTAGAACACCGTTTGTGTATCCCTCCGCCATGACGAGGTTAAAAATAATAATAAACGGACAAAACGTGTAAATCTGTTAGGGAGCGTATAGAGGTGAGAAACACTTCAGACGTCTTTTGCCTGCCACCTCTGTGGGGAGCGTTGTGGACTCAATAGGTTTCTTGAAAAGGAAGCATTTTGCACCAAATCACTGTGAATGATTTTGCTGATATTTGAACTATTTAATTGTGCAGAAATTTTGAAAAATCAGGGGAGTTTCCCTTTAGCTGTTGGAAATTTCCAACAGTTGACTATGCACATTTTTCCCCCCATAATAATGCGTATAATTAGGGTTGTTGAGAAGAAACTAAACGTCTCTTATCCAGAGCAAATTACAATTTTGATTATTTTACACAGGTAGACGAAGGTAGTGTTAGGAGTCTTGCCCAGGGATTGTTATAGCGTAGGGTGCACAGACAGGGATTGAACCTGAGTCTACAGCATAGAAAGCAGGAAAACAGGTGTTACCCACTACACTACACCAACCGTTGTAGGCTGCTGGGCAGTCCGCATGGGTATTAAAGGAGTTGTGCTTAGTATGGAGAGTAGATTTGGACTCTCAGTCTTAGGCATGGAAATCATATCTACCAGGGAAAGCATACACTTCAGCTCATAGCGGAGGTGTGCGTGATGTGCTGGCGGTGGCGGGTGGGGAAGGGGTACTGTAAGTCTTTCATCAGGTTGCATTGAAAGAGAGAGGACATCCTTAAACAAAATAAAGATATTTATTTATTTATTCATAGCCTCAACAGGATTTCATCCTTTAATGCTTTGCATGTGCTGTGCTTTGCTCCTCTGTTGCTGTTGTCATGCGACTGGAAGAATGAGGTCAAATGTTATGATTCATTGCATCAGACATGCATCTGGCTAATGTGACCCAAGCAGTGCTGGACATTAGAAAGGCAATGTTATTATTTTTAAGGTGTGTTGGACATTCTTTAAAACTGAATATATGTGACTGACAGATGTAATACCTGTGCAAAGGATGGACGGTGGTTGTGGCGTCAACTCTCTTTAAAGGGGAATTCCACCCGTTTCTCAAAATTTCTGCATAATGCAGTCATTAAAATGTAGATGTAGAGTGGATTAATGCAAAATGGTGCACTTACAGATGTGGATCTTTACAGTTGTGGTGATAGGAGTCAGGAGTCGCAATGTCCAGTGAAATTACATGTGACTTCTGGGCTTTGTATAAAATTGGTAATGGTAAAATAATCCTAAAAAATGTGTTGACTGTTTTGCCTTAAAACGCCCTACATATACTTTTCTGCCATGATTAGGGCAAAACGTTGTTTCAGAAACAGTGTTTTAGGTGTCAGATAGCGTATTCATAACCATTTCATCTATTAGCTTTATGTGAGGTCATTTTCAGGAACACTAAGACCTTTGTATGCTTTGTTCTCATTACCAGCACTGTGTGAACAGATTGCTCTAAATGCCAGTTTATCTTAATGACTTCATTATGCAGACATTTTGCAAAATTGGTGGAATTCCTCTTTTAGCAATTTGCCTGTGTAATTTGACTATAGATTTTCTATTATTTGTGCTGTTTTTAGTTTAATACCTAAAATAAGATGAATATTGTCATGAGAGATATTTATAGTTGTTGTCAATGAAGCTTTTCAAGCCAATTTCCAGTAAAGCCAATTTCACATTATTGACTTGAACAACAATGAACTGCACATACATTAAAAATCTATGCATATTGATCATTTAGTCGCTGTCTTTTCATTCAGGCTGAGGAAAGCTTTTATGGGTCTACTGCAGGCTCACTTCATTATGGCTCCATCAAATTGCCTTGACTGAATACTGACTGTACTGCAGAAAGTGCTCCGCTGGATAGCTTCTTTATTACTTTTGCTCTCTGCAAATCATTTTCCTGTCTTTTTTGTGGTTTGTGGTTTGTCTTTAGCAGTAAATGCTCAGTTTAGAGGCTCTGGGCTGGCATGCCTTTGTTTCTGTTTATTAAAAGAACATCCCATGAGTTGTCTCTTATAAATCAGTCCTGTCTAGGGTTTTTATATGAGCTTGTTTGATGAACCCAGTGATCCGTAGTTTTAGGTTGTTAGCTGAAGGGAAAATGCAGAAAAATGCTGATGTGGAAAGAAGGCACAGGTTAGATCCTCATCAGTGCTGCTTTATCCTTTTTAATCTGTGGAAGATTTTCAGATGGTCTCTCTGTTAGCACAGCGAGGTTTAGCCTGGCTTTCATTATATTTTATGCCACCGAACGAAGAATCAGCCCTCTAAGAGAATATAGAGTTACTCAGAAAATGATGCAGGAATTGTCTAATAAAAATTGGCATATATTGAGCTCTGTATATCACAAATATTCATAGATATGCAATGGTTAGTTTAGTAGCAATGGCTTACAGTCATGCCACTTCTGTAAGTATAGATTGCTCATATATAAATTGCATATGATGTGACTGAAAACAGTATGAGGAGTTTCAAGTTGAATGGTTGAGGTTTCACTCCAATTCATTCAGGTTCCATTTGAACGTTCTGTTCAAAGGTAATGCAACACTTGCTGACATAATTGTGAAAGTCTTTGAACCAAAGACAGTTCAGAGAAGGCAGCACTTTGAGAAAAATGCCTTGCCATATTAGGCTCGCTTGTAACTCTGTGTCAACACTAATACTACTATTACTACTAATAATATAGGGATTAAAAATATGAGTGATTTCCTTCTGTTTTACTCCTTGTTTAAAACCAGTTGAGTGATTGACTTGCTTGCCTTGTGACAGAGTGAAAGTCTGGCATTTGTTTCAAGGGCTGGAATGAGAACAGTGAGTGTTAGGGTCTGTGTAAGGGGTCAGAGCCTGGGGGACATGGGAGACTCAGATTGGACAGGCAGTCAGACAGTTGTCCAAGCAGCTGTTCAGAGAAACATGAGGCCTTGCAGTGCCATAGAGCAGTATTTCTTAAATCACTCATGGTGACTCACAGCACTGCATGGTTTCAAATATTCCGTGACTCAACACACCTGATTCAGCTTTAAGTGATTATGGAGCCTTTCTTGAGCTGGATCAGGTGTGCTGGGCTGGGTAATAGTCATAATATAATTGACCATTCGCAAAATAGTGATTGACACAGCTCTCAGGCGATTGCTACTTAACAACTGTCAACATTTACCTCTCTAACTTCTCTTACTAATCTAACCATTACTTGGAACTGATTCACAAGCGGTAGTAGAAATGTTGAAATGTTGCCCTATGAAATGGGACAACCCTCAAATAAAATAAAATGAAATAAAATAAATAAATACATTGCTTCATTAACAGGCTGCTAGTGCTGCTCTGTAGGCAACCTGGCCCATATGCTTTTAAAGAGGGGTATGAAACAATTATTGTTATATTACCTCCCCTAATTCTTTGGTGATGCGAAGCAAAAGTCAGCTATTCAGCAACCTCTTGTTAGAATTTTCCTGTTCCACCTTAAATGGTGCAGCAGTTACATCCTGCCGTTTCAGGCATCAGTACTGCTGGACTATTTGAGGTGGAACGGGAAAGGTTGCTACAGAGATGTTAGCATTGTTTTTAATGCGTGTTATGAAGAAAACTACCATAATACATGACCAAATGACATTAAACTAAGATAATACAGTGCTCATCGTAATTTTTTCAACAGAGAAAATACTTTACATTTGTGGGTTTCTTTGCTCGCTCGTGCAGCCATCCTGCCGATTTTTCTTTTTTTGTCATAACTCTCTGTTTGGAGTGAACCTCTGAAAAACCTCCGTTTGGAGGGCCATATAGCCCTAACACTTCATCCTACCCCTCTATCTCAACAAGAATTTGGGACACCCTACCATTAGACGTGAACATGCAAAACAGAAGGCTAAGGGTTAAGTGGTATGGGCAAGGGGTAAAATGGGACTTGGCCTGAGGCTGACTGGCTGGTCAGATGAGTGGAATTAGGTGTGCTCTTCTTGTATGGAATGAAAACCTGAACACACACTGGCCTAATGCATTTAAGATTGGACACCCCTGCAGTACTACAATATAGATAACAAAAATCCTATTACTAACATTTATTGAATATCATTTTAATTGATTGTAATTCTAATGTTCCTGAATCAAACTAACTGAATTGCCTTGCTTATGCCACTGCATTACACTGCATTGATGCTCTCCTAATGTGACTCACAGTCATAAAAAACATGACTATGTTTTTGATGTCTTGCTTCTTAGTATCAGACCTGTGTTTCAGGGCTTATAGAGAGATCTAGAGCAGCATGTGGCTCTCTTGTTCTGGCCTGTTGTTCTTCCTGACCCTGACAGTCTGCAGCAGGTCTGTTTGGCTGAGATAACTGAGCAGGCGAGACGTTGTCCTTTCAGACTGATTGGGGATCAGCTGGGTCCTAGCCAGCTCCTAATCTTAACCGTTTAAGGAAGATGGTAAAACTAGTTTCAGGTCAGTGTCAAGTGGAGTTTGCTTGAGACCGAGATAACCAGCAGCTCTACTTCACTGAGCATAACAGCAGGGCTGAATGTGATACCCAGCATGGCAAAAAAACAACTTGTTTTAAATTATTTGTTTTTGTGATGTCACAAAAAAACAACACATTTACATACCCACCTACCCAGCCTATAGCAGGATTTACTGCCTATTCATGTTGAAGTTATGAGGAGTGTTTTAGTCTGGACTGCTTCTAAATAAAATGCAGTGCAGGACAGCCAATCACAACAGAGGTCCTTTACGTATGCCAGTCTTAAAGACGCAGTAACAGTAACAGCAGAAGTTAAGTTTAATTCTAAGTAATAAAGAGAAGTTGGAAGTGGTTATGTAAATATTAATTTGATGTGTTTTGATATATAAACCCACACCTCAGGTATGATATGGACTCTACTAGGCCCTCACACTGTATATACAATACTGTGATAACGGCAGTAAGGCTCATTCAGGGCCTACTTGATGTAATCATGTATGTTGTAAAGTCACAGGTCTTATTTGTTCTTGAAGTCCCATTAGTCATTTCTACTTTGACATACAATAGATAAATTCCTCATGTGCCCCACCCACATAGTTTGTTGCTGTTGGGATGATCCATTCCTTTATTTGGCATTCAGTCTGCATGAAGCCAGGAATTACAGCATGTTACTTTGTTTGTTTTCAGTAGATTGAGCTGCAACTAACAAGCAGTGGCCAGTCAGCTCACTGTGTTTATCAACATGGAACACTTAGCTGAAACGCTGGGCTACACCAAAGTGAGGTCATTGGGGTCGTTGGTTTGTCTTACATAAGAACTGTATTTTTCTCCAGAATTTTGGCTTTTTCACATTCATCTCATTCTGCCATTCATCTTTAAGTGTGTTCTCTGCCTCTGCAGGTCCACTGTTCATTAAAGAACTGTTCGACATGTAAGACGTTTTTTGTGATTCATAAGCCTAATAAGACTCCATTATTCTCCAGAAGAGCCCATTACAGTCAGAGAGGACTTAAAGCGTCTTAAACTCGGATGTCTTTTTTTTTTTTTTTTTTTTTTTTTTTTTTATAATCCTCAGTTACGCAGAGCTGGTTCAGCTGTTCCTCTTCTGTAGCCTTGTTTGATTTTTGGTTTTCTATTGATTTAGTCATTCTGTCAGGAGCTAAACTCTTGTGTCAGAGAGGAGAGGCGGGTATATTATTGAGTGCTGCACTCAGTCTTGATCAGGAGCTCATCACTGAGTGATGGAACAGGCTGAAGAGGCTTTCTTTCCTTCGTTCATTCATTTGTTCTTTCTTCTTTCTTACTTTCTTTATTTTTATTTATTTATTTATTTTCTTTCTTTTCTCTCTCCTTTTTTCTTTATTTTTCTTTCTTTCTTCTTTCAGTTCTTTCTTGCTTTTTACCATCTTTTTTCTTTCATTTATACTTTCATTCTTTGATCTTTTGTACTTTTGCACTTTTTTTTCTTTCTTTCTTTCTTTCTTTCTTTCTTTCTTTCTTTCTTTCTTTCTTTCTTTCTTTCTTTCTTTCTTTCTTTCTTTCTTTACTTTCTTCCTTCTTTTCATCAATTTCCTACACAGATTCTCTGTCTCTGTCTGTGTAACAATATAATGGTCAGAGGTGCTGGACAGTATTTATGGCTGTCAGTTGACGCCTCGTGCTGTATGAGAGCCTCATATAGGGATATTTACTGTGATGCCCATTTGCGCTGCACCGTTTTGATGAATGGCCATCTTCAAAAAGCATCGACTAAATTATGTGACATCTAATCTAGAGCCTTTTGAGAGCTTTTGGCAGCTTGGCAGGAATTTCTTTTAAAGTTCTGAAGGGAAAATTCCACATTTTATCCATGGTACTTCAAAAAAGTCTACCAAACATCCAGGAAATTTGATAACTGTAGTGCATTGTGTTTTGGTGGATACACATGCAAATATTAAACTTCAGAGTAGTAAAAATCTTAGTACTGTAAGTGCTGCTTATGATCAGACTTGTTTTATGTTAGTGTAGTTTAGTACTAATATTAAGCAGAAGAAAACAGGCTGAAGCCCACACTGGGCTTATGCTTTCCAACCCACAGTATTTTCTCATTCTGTGGGGGTGCACAAAGACCTGTGGGAAATGCAGGCAGATTTGTTTCTGCGCAGTGTGCAGTGAACTGTGTACTGGCTATGAGCGTAAGCTAGCAGTGATTCTGATAAACTGTGGTGCTTATTTGACTAATGACTAATTATGCATCTTTCACTGTACATGATGTGCAGCAGTGTTCTTTGGAATTTGTGCCTGTTTTTTAAATTAAAGCTTTAAGTATTTATATGCACATAAATGATTGTGCATGTTTTATATGCAAATAAATGATTGTTAGGAGTGTTGCCTTCAAAAACTGAATACAGTGATTATTCAGTGTATTGCATATTGTATTGCACTGAATCCAATTAAATAACTAACTATGCTCTGTTTGTAATGGAACATTCAGCTGGTCAGTTTTCTTGATAATGATTTATCACAGCATTCCTATTTCAAATTGTCCAATGGACCATTTTTACTTGCCTTTTTTCCCTATGGGCACATTAACACAGTAGCACATTTTCAGTGCTATTCATTGGCCAACGTTGCAACATAGATAACATTAGATAACAGTAAGTAACACTTAAGTAAGTAACATTTTTCATTTCATTAATATTATTTTTTTATGCAGGTTAGGTTTGGATACATCTAGGATGTTTCAGTTATTTATATTGTGATGGAATTTTGTGTTCAGCTTCACCAGTTCAGCCTGTTTTACTGTGATATAGCTAAACAGGGGTGACTCATTTTGGCTTCCCACATGGCTGTCTGAGGTTTTGTTTTATTACAAGGATATCAAGACTTCACATCCTGGCAATGCTGCAGCCTAAAGTTATTAGCAGTGCTATTGCCTATACTGGGGTCGGCAACATGCTGCCCTTTTACTTTTCTGTTGCTGGTCCACAGCAAATGAGATTTTCAGGTAAAAAAATAATCCTCCTTTGCAGTAAAATAAAGCTCTGCTGATCAGAGATCAGTTTTAACAATAATTGGTCTTAAATGCTGGAGTTAATGTAGCCTACAACTGCTAATTCACCAGCCTTTGGCCTTGAAGTTTGCCGTACAGACTGCTGGTCACCGTAGCAATGCAGACAATGGTCTCGCTTTGCTAGAAGCTAACAAACAGGTAAAAAGAGAGATTTAAGATGAGCATCAATAAATTGGAGATGAATAGACTTATTTGCATCTACAAGCACTCCAGTTGGTTTCCTGATGCGTTTAATCTGCAACAATAAACTTTCAAACACTACCAAGTCACGAAGCTGAAGGCAGCTTCTCTTTGGAATTTTTCTGGTTCCACCTTAAATGGTGCAGCAGTTACATTATAGCACCTCAGTCAGCATTTAAGGTGGATCGGGAAAATTCAAACACAAAGCTGGAAAGGGGGGAAAGCTTAAGCTAAAAAGCTTAAGCTAAAAAATAAAACGTTGAGAGACATTTTACAAGAAGCTATTCCATTTTTGTGGAAAAGTTTCCTGCTGGAAGTGCGAGAAAGGTGGCTGTAGCCAAGTGATTTTCATTGTAGCCAGTGACAGCCAAGATGGTAAAAAGGACATATGTTGTGGCTCCCAAGGTGGTTTGATTTTTGTTGAAAGGACAAAATGGTTCTTCTTAACATTTGGGTTGCTGACACTGGACTATACCAATAAAACCATGGCTCCAAAGCATTGGTGAAGATCTAATAAATAATTTTGGAACTTGGGGAATTGTGTCACTGTCCAGTAACTACAGAGACCTCTGCTGTAACTTTTGGATCTAAAACAGACACAGTATTGGTCAGAAAAAACACAATTACATATTTTTCATAAATCCTTTCAGCCCTACTTAGTATATTCTATAGAGGTCCAATCCAAGTACGTTGACAGATTTTTTCACTTTCCTTTTTGTGCTGTTCCACTGTCAAGGAAATAACATTGCAATATCATGACAACAAACCACATGATGGTGGTCAGCTCTGTAACTTCTGTGAAAGAAATGGTCTCATGGGCCTAAATTGAATTATTGTCCATCCTGCTATATTCCGCGTGAGTGGGGAATCACAGGCACATGGACGCACATCCACAGACACACTCCACAATGCTACATTTTTCACAGCCGATAGCACTCGTGAATAGAATTTACAGTTCAAGGTTATTTGGGGTTTTTCTATAAGCAGCGCTCTGGACAGTGTACTGTAACAGTCCCTGTGAATTGTTTCTGCAGTAGTTGTCTGGTCATACTTTGCAGCAGGGGAGAAAGCAGTGTTTTTACCCAATAACTCTCGCATTCAGACATATAAGCTTTCTTCTGCAGTCATAGCATGACGTATTTCACGCAAAAGTTGCCAACTACACTTAGCTGTTGTCGGATCAAAACCTCATATCTCCAAAATGGTAACTTTACAGGAGAAGGTAAAAATATACTCTACTTTTAATGTAAGTCAATGGGACCAGAATTTTCCAAGACATTTTAGGTCATTTCTGTTGGCCCATTCATTGGAGAATTTACGCAATGAATAGGATCATCAGTACTTTCAAATTATGTCAAAAACTGAAAAACAACAAAGATGGAGAGACAAGGTTTTGTTTCGACAGCAGCCACTTGCAATGCAGCTTGTGAATTTTACTGTATATTTACTTAACAAATGCTCTGTTCTTACTGTGTAATAGAAGAATAACTGGAAAACCGTGTCAGTGTCTGGAGGTTAGTTAAGTACATGGATCTCTGTGATTTAGATCAGGCTGAATGGTTGATATGAACTCCCAAAGAAAGGATAATGATAAGGATACTGAATAGAGGTGTCACAATACCACTTTCTTTTCCTATATCCATAATGATGATGAAAACATGACTGTGTGTGTGTATGTATGTATCTGTGTATGTCTGTGTATCACAGTAAGTACAGCAAGTGTAATTGTGCAATATTGAGTCAATTAAATATTTAGTTGTGTTTCTTATGCTTGCTCTTAAATATTTCTTAAGTTGTTTGCTCATTTATGACTCTTCTACCACTGAATTTAATCACATTTTTGGGAAAGGCTGTAAAAAGAAAAAAAAAAGAAAGAAAAATTGTAGTTCCAATTCAGTCGATGTTTGTTTATTCTTTCCTCATACTCTGTCCTTCGTCTCACTCTCTTGCTCTCTGTGAGCTCCCTGTTTGATATCTAGCTTGAGCAGGAAAGAGGCCCTCCTTCACTTTTGATAAGTAAAAGTGGGGCAATGAGTTGGAACAATATAGGTTAGAAACCCCCCGCTGTACCCCTGTGGGACTGCACTGGAGTGGCTTTGTATAGGCTAGCCTTGATAGTCGCCCGACTTTAGAGCTCCACTGCACACGAACAATAATAAATTTTGTGTTTATTATTAGTGCATCAAAGTAACTATGGGGAGAAATGGCTGACATGCAGTATGACTGAACTTGATGATATTTTCATAACTGGATCAATATTGTTACTAAGATTATTACAGGTATTGTCATTCTGAACAGCAATAAACCCAGTTAAACGGTTCTTTGTAATGAAACATGCAGCTGGTCAGTGTTCTGTAAGTTCTGACAGTGTTCTTGATATGCTCAGAAAAGCATATTGTGATAAATTGATAACAATAATGATGTCATCATGTTGCCCAGCCCTACCTCAAAGATTGACACATGCATACTTACTTAATTGCTTACTTACTGAATTTTTGTCTTTCTTTCTACATCATTTGAAATCACTAGATTCGTAGGGGCCCAACATTACTGTTTTATTAATAATACTATTACTATTAGAGGGCGGCACGGTGGCGTGGTGGGTAGCGCTGTCGCCTCGCAGCAAGGAGGCCCTGGGTTCGATTCCCCGGCCGGGTGACCGGGGTCCTCTCTGTGTGGAGTTTGCATGTTCTCCCCGTGTCTGCGTGGGTTTCCTCCGGTTTCCTCTCACAGTCCAAAGACATGCAGTCAGGCCAATTGGACATGCTAAATTGCCCCTGGGTGTGAGTGTGTGAGTGACTGTCTGTGTCTGTCTGTCTGCCCTGTGATGGACTGGCGATGTATCCTGCGATGTATCCTGCCTTCCGCCTGAAGACTGCTGGGATAGGCACCCCCCCGCGACCCTGACGGAGAAGCGGCTTAGAAAATGGATGGATGGACTATTACAGAGATTACTGTTTTGTTTAAGACCATGCAGGTGTCTAATACAGAAGAGCTCCTCATTTAGGTCTTAAATATAATCCTCTGTTGCAACATTCAGATTCCTCTGAAAGGAAGACCAGACCTGTTTAAAGCAGTTTTTTTAGTCTGTTTACATTTTAAAGAAGTTTTTACATTTTACAGGCATGTGCAGTAGTGAACGTCTCTGGAACAGAGAAAATTACCCTAAGCTTTGTCTTTGTGGGAGAGTATATCATGGTTGCAATATGAAAAAAATTTGCATATTTCAAATTTTTAAATTTAAAAACAGTCACACAAAGTATTTCCCAGAATCAACATTAGGCATGATTGCTGCACATTTCCATGCACGTGTGTGAATTTGTTTGTTTGTAGGTTTTTCAATTAACTGAATACATTTTGTGTCTTAAAACACAGGCAGCAGAAGGGTTATGTGGAGTGATGTTATTGAAAACCACTCTTGGTTCCCTAAAGAACTTTTCAATGTTTGGTTATTCAAATGTTTTAGAGGAAGCACGTACTCACGTTCACCCTCCCAGCTTGGTAGCATCGTTTGATAGGAGGGACTTAACTAGAGGGTGGGGTGGTGTCGGGGGGTGGAAATCCAAAAAGAAGAATGTGGATATTAACTGTCATGTCATGGGTTAATAAATGTGTTTTTAATGTATTGTTGATTTTATGTCACAATCTCAGTATGTAGCCTTATAGTCACAAAGTGTCTGTTCCATATTTTGCAGGCCCAGTTTATGCTTGTCTGATCAGTTATGCTAGTGTAAATAAACAGGACTGAGATTATAATATTATAATATTATAGTATTACTGGAAGCATCATGTTTGAGACTTCCTTGTCTGAGAGAATGTGACTAGTCCAGGTTTGGTCTAAACTGTCTCTAATGAGTTAATGCGGGGGTGCAGGTCTCAGCAGTGGAAGATCTGAGGTGTGTCACCCTAGCAGGGTTTAAAACTCGCTGTAGAGAAGCAGAAAAACTTGACTGCTGAATTGAATGCTGTGGCTCAAGAAATCGTTCATTCAACTGCAAAACAAACAGCCTCCTCTTTGCAAGGAAAAGACAACTTCTGGAGGCTTGGAGGACTGACACTCATTTATATTTACAAAAAACTCTTAACAGTTTGTCTTTGATGAACTAGGTATCGAGGTACATTATGCAAAGTATTCAAGACGACAAAAACCCTGACTAATGTTTTCAGCAGTGCCCTTATTTGATGGTATCCCTAGACTCTGGCCTATTGACACTAGCATAAGGATATGTTTTTCTAAGCCAGCGTGGACAGTATCCTTCAACACAAGATTAGACAAGCTTAGTAAAGTCAGAAAGCCTACATTCTTTGCTAGTTTGCTAGCTTTCTTGCTAACGTTGCTTGGGCTAAAATGTGTATTTCAAAATAAAAGTAGCTAGGTAGCTACAGAGGACAATGTAATCATTAGATGCAATTAATAAATACAAGCATCTAGCTATGATTGAGTGATCAGAGCAAGAACAGTGGTCTCTATGGCAGCAGGTCATTAATTAAATGAAATATTAGCCTGCTTTGTCCTTTGTGGTTGTTTCAGCCACTGTATCTCTCTCTTGTATTTTTTTTTTTTTTTTTTTTTAATATAAACATAATTTGAAAACGCCTGTTACCCTTTACATTGTATGTAAATTTCAATGTGAATGGACTAAAGGAAATGATCTAAAATTGCTTGGAAAAAAGTCTGGTTCCATTGACTTAATTGAATAAAGTAGGTTTTCTCCTTTTCCTGTCAGGTTATCATTTTGGAGATATAAGATTTTCTTCTGACAGCGGCAAAATGTTTATGCATCATGTCAACATCAGAGCATAAATCCATGTTGTCACATCCCTAGTTATCATGTGACCTGCTTTACGTCGCTTTACATAGTGTTGCACTACAAGCAATTGTGATTATTTAACGTTAGATTTGTTAGATTTTTTTTGTTGTTGTTGTTGTTGTTGTTGTTGTTGTTGTTGTTTTTTTCTTTAATATTCAGTCCAGCTTTGGGCTTGATGACAAGTAAGGTAAGGTAAAACAGGGGAACACCGAGTTGTTCTGAGCAGGGGTTTCCCTGCATTAGGACGGAGAACCAGCTGTCTAAAAGCTTTGCCTCACTGTAGATGTATGATTCATGCTGAATAATGCAGTGATGATTCAGTGGCATCTTTCCGTCACTCTGATAACCAGAGGGAAAGTGTTCAAGGTTAGACAGTCCTGTAGAGTTCTGTTATTTATTTATTTATTTATTTATTTTATTTTTTACCCCTCAGACGACGGGGCTTTGCCATGGCAACACTTGCGCGAGCGACTGAAGCAGAGTTTCTGGATCTCTCACATGTTGCAGTGGCATTTACAGGGGAATGCCACCATATTTTTAAAATTTCCTGTACCCTTGTGTTGTGGAGATTTGAGGAGTTATTTGATGTGAAATCATTGGTTTAAAAAAAACAAAACTCACTATTCGCAGTGATAATGATGGGAGCAAAACGTCCAAAAGCCTCCAAACACTCCTGCACAGAAAGTTTCTACGTTAAATGGTTATGAATGTGCTGCCTAATGACTAATTAGACACTGTATTACATTAATTACAGTAAGACTGACCTTTTTTTTTTTTTTTTTTTTTTTTTTATACAGTATTTTCTCATTATCAACATTTATGAACCTCGGAAGACGTGTTGGTTCACTGGTCATTTTCAGATAGTAAATAAATGTCCATATTTGTGTAGAAATTGTGACCCACTTCAAATAAATGTGAGCTGATAAATTTAACTGCTCTGAATGACTTTGTTTACATCTCAACCATTAATTTATACAGATTTTTATTTTTTTTTATCTGTGTCTGTGAGTGTTGTGATTTCAGTGCAGTAGTGCACTGAAAGTAGGACCCCTGCCCCCCATTCAACGCCCCCCCCTGCCCCGCCCCAAAAAAAAAACAACAAAAACCTACCATCTCTTTTTTGTGTCAAAGGAAAAACATGTCAGTGATCAAACCTTTTAGGCTTTTTTTTATTCTAAAATCAATATTTTGCTCATGAACATGATACTATGCTTTGAAAATAAAATATTAAATAGAATTTACCTTGAATAAAATTAAAAAATCCCTTTTTATCTTGATCTTGATCTGAGAACTGAAGCTCTGAACCTGGAAACCTGTGTGTCGTTACACCCCTAGCTGGGGTTATTTTGGGGATGGGCAGTTGAGTTGAGTGGGCTTGCAGCTGCGTCTTTTTCCTTCTGTTTGTTGCTCTGTTCCTCTGCCCCCTCTGAGGGAGAGGAAAGGGAAAAGCTGGCCACTCTGTCATTGGAACTGTGGGAGTTCGGAGGCCAGTCTAGCAGAGCCATCTGCTGCAGTGCTGCTGCAGCTAACCGCCCCCCTGTCCCCCCCCCCCCCCCTCCTTCCACCACCACCCACCCGTATCTATCTCTGTCTCTCTCTCTCTCTCACTCACTCACTCACTCACACACTCTCTCTATCTCTCTCTTACTTGGTCTTCCCTGCAGTCAGCGTCATTGTCAGTTTCTCTCTGCTCCTGTCTTTCGTTTTCTGTTTCATTCGTTTTTATGGGTTTTCCCCATTCTGACCTTCTAATCCTTTTAGCCTCATTTCTCTTTTTATACGCTGACTTTCTCTCTGCTTCTCTAACTTGCTCTTAACATAAAGCTGGATCTTTATACGGGGTCAAGGTATTGGCCAGTACTTATACTGAGTACCAGAGAAGTGTTATTAAAAGCAATTGAAACATGTTTTCATCTTCACGACAGAGGAGCAGTACTTAATATGGATTGTTCACATCTGTCTGATATTCAGTTTAACTCATTATTTTTTTGTCATGATACATACGGTATTACAGTATAATTTCACATGTTTGGGCTACTTCTTTGACATATACCATATAGCTAGGACAAGAGTGCACATGTACCAGTGGCATAACAGACAGTATGTACACTGTATAAAAACAAAGAACAGAAAATAAACACAGAAGTGTACAGGTGTGAAGATGGTCTGCGCAAATATATGTGGGGTTCCTGGAGGTAAGTCCAGTGTGTAAAGCATAAGTAGGTGTTCAGTAAACAGTGTTATAGATGTGTTTAAGTGTTCAATCCAGGTATTAGAAATCAGTCAGTTGTCTGATCTATATCTGATCTGGTTAACAATTAGTTATCCAGTAGATCTAGCATCTTAAATAAGTATTTATACACTGACCTTTGACGAGTAGCTTGGCTCTTCTTTTTATTCTCCTTTTTATTGTATAGTGGCATTATATAGCTGTTTTTTCGTATTAGTGTATATTAGTACATCACTGCTGTCGGAAGGAAACCTTGCATCTCCATTTTTGTCGTTTTTCAGTTTTTGACATACTTTGAAAGTGTCTCTTGGCCTTCACATTGTGTGTCAATTTCATGATGAATGGACCAAAAGAATTATCCCAGAATGACTCCATTGACTTATTAACAGTAAAAGAGGTTTTCTCCTTCTCCTAAAAAGTTAAAATTTTGGAGGTATAAGTTTTTTTTTGTTTGTTTGTTTGTTTTTTAATTAGTCAGTCGGAATGAACTGATGGGGAAATCGTAGGCCAATGCTGATATCCGAAGATTTTTATGTCTGACCGTACTGATTGCATAAACATTCAGATAATGTAGAAAATGTAATGTAGAAAATTTGCAATACACAGAAATGTAACATTTATTTCTTTAGGATTACAAAGTAAAATTAACAAAATGCTGAGTGTAACACATTTTAACACCTAAATATTCTTCTCTTCTAGGAATGTCTGTTTAACATATCAGTCAAATATCAACATCTGTCTAATGCTGATAAATTTTACTGTTTTGCTTTAAGCAGTTATCTGACAGTACTAGACCACTGATTAACCAATAAGTCGGCTTAGGTTAAGGTTAGGAATAGGTTTAAGTGTAGATGTAGTGTTATTTCACTACAGTAATGCAGAAGTCAGTTGAGGTCCTCACCTGTACAGTAATAAAAATGTGTGTGTGTGTGTATGTGTACAAGAGGATCTTTTTTAGGAAAAACTACAAGAACCAAAAATATTGCCTTTTTTTGCTTAGACTTAGGTATTGGTGTAGTAGTACTTTGTTACAGTAACACAGAGGTTAGTGGAAGTCCTTAGTACTAGAGTGACACCAACATATGTGTGAGTAAGAGTTGTTATTGTTGTTGCTGTTGCTGCCACTGTTTAAACAAAGCCAGTGCTGCCATGCCTGTGTGTGTGGCTCATATTTCCCCAGTGCTGATGTTGGCACAGTAACAGCTGCCCTGACATGCTCTCAGTTCGCTGTACAGCTAAATCTGGCACAGGGAGTGTCGTGTGGTCCTGTCTCTGAAGCTCCAATGCTAATCCTGTGCCAATGCGTATACTAAAGAGCTAGGCCACTGACCTGGGAACAGACTTTTTCAGACACCGATGAAAAGCGGAGCCTGACTGAATGTGTGCCAGAAATAATGCATTTAAAAACGAAAGGCACTACACCACTGACCTCAAGTCAGTTTAACAGATGCATGGAGTGTGGGAGCCTTACAGGTTAAAATATCTAGCGGTGTGGGAAATAGGACTAATTTATCATGATAAATTAAATCACAATATTTCTGTGTATATAATTTATATCGTCAGTACTTTAAGAACACTGACCAACTGCATGTTTCATTTGTACAGTAATAAGTTATATGTACAGTTGTACACATTTCCATATATGCAATATGTGAGTACTATTTGTGAAGTAGATGAATGAGATGCAGGGTACACAGTGTATAGAATATTGATATGTACACTGATCAGGCATAACATTATTACCACCTCCTGCAGCACTGCTGTGTCTGATCCACTCATACCAGCACAACACACACTAACACACCACCACCACATTATTGTTACTGCAGTGCTAAGAATGATCCTCTACCCAAATAGAACCTGTGAGGGTCCATGGGGGTCCTGACCACTGAAGAACAGGGTAAAAGGGGGCTAACAAAGTATGCAGAGAAACAGATGGACTACAGTCTGTAATTGTAGAACTACAAAGTATATAGTATGTGGAGCTGATAAAATGGACAGTGAGCATAGAAACAAGGATCATAATGGTCATAATGTTATGCCTGATTGGTGGATATATTTCAGATTATACAAGATATGGATAGAAGATGTACAAGATGTCAATCTATATGTGCGGGTATAGATTTGCTAGTAGTTTCAGAAAGATTGAAACATTGTGTTCTTAGTTTTTGATAATATTTTTTACATGTGGTACTGCTGGTTATTTTTGTCCGTCATTTTAAACCCCATATTTTCTGACATCATTATATTAGTATCATTCTGCATTGTAAAAATGTCTTCAAGTATTGTCATTTTTTGTCACCCACTTCTACTCAAAGCTTAAAATTGCAAGTCATGTACACACGTGCACACAGGAGTGCATTACAATGGTTTTACACCAAAAACAAATAAAAACCTGAAAATCTGAATAGTCAGTGCAGACAGTCATATGCCCACAACTATTGTTTCTATGTTATCATCACAGTGCAGTGGTGATTTATCAGAAACCAGTTGAGGCAGTACTTTGCAAAGTACAGAGAACTTTGCTTGGCTGTGGTTGTTTTTTGGACAGGGAGTTGTTTACAGTCAATCCGGTTTGGATTCTGTGGGTTGGACTGGCAGAATATTCTTGGTGTGTGTGTGTGTGTGTGTGTGTGTGTGTGTGTGTGTGTGTGTGTGTGTGTGTGTGTATATCAAGTTTGGTTCTGAACAGGGCTGATTCAAACTCTAGGGACCCTCTATTTAGCACTGAACCATGGAACAGGCTGTGAGGAGTCCAGCCTTGGGCATTTGGCCATGGCTCACTATAGAGGGCTGTGTCTGTCTGACGGACGTTTGAGCTGGCAGCACAGCACAGATGAGAAGAGGGCCGGGCTCAGGTCGTGTGCTCCATCTCTGCCATGTAGAGTTAAACAGAGGTGGAGCAGCATCTTAGTCAGATGGGCGTGAGCTGTTCCATTGCATCAGTTGCTCTTATGTAATTGTGCCTTTAGAGAGTCTGCAGTTCAGATGTGAGATGTGTGATGTGATTTTCAGTGCCGCTAATTGGGCCGTGTTGAGAGAAGCGGTGCGTCTCTGCAGATATCAGAAATAGCACTTGTAGCTGCTGCTAGGATACTGGTTTATCTCTTGACTTTCGGATAAAGCCTAGGTGACAGCCTTAAAGCAGCTGGATATTCTTGTAAAATGGATTGGTTATGGAGTCCGTGGGCTTAAGTCCTAATCTTGGTCTGCTGTGTTCGTCATCTCTGTTGACTGCATGACAGCGGTCTGTTCGCCTGCACTTATCACTACTAAAATTTGTACATTTGAGGAAGAGGCAGGCTGCCTTTTTTTCTTTAACATGATGTGGAGGTTCTTAAACATACCTGTCAAGGTCATAATAGATAGGAAAAATAGGTGTTGAATAATAAATCATTAAATACTTTTATATATTACTCCTATGCCCTAGAAACCAAAATGGCCTAGGAGCTAGCCAAGGTGGGCTTCCTCGTGTTGAATCTGCATTACTGAGGGAAATTTCCATCATTTTATACCAGAAAATGAGCTGAGGCAGGATAAAGTAGCACACATTTAACTAACTAGGAAGGCTGCAGACACCTAGACTGTGCAATTTTTCCCACTAATATAATTTTATTTAATTCTCTTTAGATGGTAAAAGGTATGTTCAAAGTGCACAGAAGTAGACAATAACTTTTCTAACAGTGGTTCTGTCAATCGAAATTAAAGTCAGCCACAATAAGAGTAACGCTCCTTTGTAATACAAGTATGTGCAGGACTAAACAGCTGCATACTTAAAAGACTGTAGTTTGTAATTCAGCGTATTATAATAGAAGTCAGAAATAAACATTTTGTCAAAACAAACTTTCTTTTCAACTATCGTTAATGGTTCAGTGCTGTGCACATGGCACGCATTACTGTTGCTGAAGAGAACACTTGGAAGAACTTTACTGACATCAAGGTTGGATATGATTGGCTTACAGCTTACAAACTCTGATTTGGTTGGCTGAGCTGGGCATTACAGCTGGGCCCCCAACCCCCTAAGGTCAAAAAGCAATAGTCTCACACGGTGTCCTCATTTTTGCTCCTTCCCAACTCGCAACACACGGTATAAGGACAAATGTGAACCATCTGAGGTGCCCTTAGGACCTGGTTGGGAAACACATCTCTATGTTTTGCAAGACGAGACAGAGCAGAAACAAAGCCCTGTAACTTTTAAATATCAGAAATTTTCTTTCTTTTGGTCACTTTAGCACCACATCATGGCTTTCACACACATCCTCTAAACTTGCTCACTGCAGCTTCAGTGAGCCAGAATCACTAGTGATTTAGCCTTCTCGCTAAGCTAATGATATGAATTAAACGTAGCTGAAGCAATCAGCTCCACACACGAAAACGGGTATATCTGCTCAGATTTCAATCTTTTTATTCTTTAATTTTGTGTCCGTGAAGCTTCGGTGATCCCAAATGAACCCATGAAGTTAAAGCTTAGGCTTTCACGCCAAGCTAATGCTAGCTTCTTGTGCTAACGAGGAAATTGAAATAGGGATGTGAAATAATGATATGACGATATAATGATAAAATTGGCCTTATTGACACTGTAGGTCCTCACAAAACCCAAAATAATCAGTAGAGGAGTGATCTGGATATGGTAAGGTTTTTAAGTCACTTGAAGCTCACGTAGTATTTACAGTGTTTTTTTTTTTTTTTTTTTTTTTTTTTTTTTTTTCCCCCCCAGCCCCCAGCAGATTTAACTCCGTTAACTTGCTGCCATCTTTCATAGCCACTGCAGATTAAACTCAGTTACTGCCATATTTCACAAGCTGCTGTCTGATTTAACCAGAGAGGATTCGTACGATCTTTGATTAAACTCAATTACTGATGTATTTTACTTGGCTTTGGCATATTCCATTGAAGCCTTTTAGTAAACTCTGCTTACCTGGGCAGTTGTCTTGTACATTTTAGCCAGAAATCAGTATTTTAAAATGTAAATGTAGGTTTGTGGAGCATCACCTCACTACAACTCTGAGATTTGCTCTCCAGCTACTTATTCTAATTTTTAGAGTTAGGTAACTGGTTCCAAATGTGATAAATTCACTAAATTATGTTAAAGGTTGTATTGTGTTAAATTTAGACTGTCAGAGTTGAAGTTGGTGTTTATCAATTTTTCTGACCCAGCCTAACCTGACCAAACCCTGCCACAATGACCGATTACCCATAACACTTTGACATCAAATTTACAAGCCATATGCATAATATCCCCGTGTAAAAGAAGTTACCCGTTTAAAAACCACATTCGTGAGGTTGGGGGCTTTATTTTTTTTACAATTTTAAAATTAAAATCCATTGAACGATTCTTTAGGGAACCAAATCTTGTAACTCATCTTCATAGCATGAGTATTTATTGCATCCTGGGCATCTATTGGAACCCACCACTCATTCTCCTTCTCTTTTTCTGTCTCTAGGTTCTTCATCAGGATGCTACAGTGAACGTGTGGACTGCTGCTTGTGACGATGAGGATATTTGGGCCCTCGCACTGTGGGGGCCAGGCCAACTGCTACACAAATGACTCCAAAGACTACTGCTACTCAGCCCGCATCCGCAGCACCGTCCTCCAGGGTCTGCCCTTTGGAGGAGTGCCTACTGTCCTCGCCCTCGATTTCATGTGCTTCCTGGTGAGCACTTTACTCCTCTTAGTATTCCATTCAGGTGTTACATTTTCTGCCTTTGCTTTGGTCTCTGTCTGAAACCCCTTTTGTTCTCCACCTTATTGCTCTTAATAAAACAATAAATGCAAAGCTAAAATTAAAAAATCTAATGCTAAGTGCACTATAAACGTGTGATTTTGTGTTTTTTATTTTAAGGGGAAAAAAATTTTGATAACGGGCAAATTTGGCAGATATAAATTTGTTTTAGATTGTAATGCAGTACCTCAGTAGTTTTTGTTTAGATTCTATGATTTTTTTTTTTTTTTTTTTTTAAAGTTTGGAACTGTCAGTGAAACCAAAAGGTTGTAATTGTCACCTTCCTTAAATCTTATTTTTTTCCATATATTTTTTTTAACACAGTTAGAAAATAACTTTTTTACTTTTTACTTCTTTACATGTAGCTACTTGTTAGATTTTTCTCACTAAATTAAATAATTTTTTGGAAAGCAAATCTATCAGCCTGTCATCTTACATTAAAGTTGCACTATAAGTGTTTGACTTTTGGAGACCTCTCTGGTGGAAATGTGTAATTGCACACAGCATGTGGAAAAACATTTTGTAACTTCGGTTGTACCAATGTTGAACCCGTTCCTCGAGCGGATGAATCTAATGATTTACTAGCATGTTTAAAGGATGTTTGTTTATAGAGAATAACATGTACGTAAGTATGTTTTCTTGTCTTCATCAATCTAACCCATATTATGCATTTGAAACCTAAGCAAAGATTTAAACTTTCTGTTTGAGGCTGTGCGTGTGACATTAATACCTATATGAATGATGTGGATCGGAGAGGTCCTGCTAAATCTTTTGACTTTTGAATTATTGGGTTTTTTTTTGTTTTGTTTTTGTTTTTTTTTCCTCTTAATTCAGTGATCAGTTTCAATTAAAGTTCTCACATAGTGCAGTTATAACTGATGCTAAAGGTGAAGTTACCATTTTTAAGATGCAAGATTTTCTTATGACTGCGATGATGTGTATCCTTGCAATTTTTAAAAATGCATATGGTCCGTTTTTGAGTGATACTAGTTAAACGTTTGATAATATTTGAAAATGTTCTAAAGGAATCAGGACGTATAAGTACTAGGCTGGGGTGATACTGATACTGAGAGATTTCTTCATTTTTGCTTTGCAATTCCTAAAGGCTTTTTACATGCCTGATGAGGAGGAGAGGTGGATGATTAATGACCCTGAGTGCAAAAGCAATTGATTGACCTAGATGTATTCTGTCTTACCACATTGACATCCACAAATGTGGTGGGGTGAAACAAGTATGTGGATGTTTCAGAGACAGACACTTTATCAGAGGGTGATGGGGAGAGAAGTGTAACCTACTAACGCTCAGCTGTGTGCTGTGCTGTCCTATTGACCCATATTCCTACTGATGAGTACAGCTTGGGGTTGGTTGTCAGTGTAAATTGTCAGCCAAGGATAACATGTCTTACTCAGCGTTGTTGCCATTACTTGAATATTACATTACTGTGAAGCAGCACATGTGTGATAATATTAAGCCATATGAGAGATAAGGATAGGCCATTTCTCACGTTATCTCCCCATTTTGCTGCTGTTGCTTTTATTTTTCTCCATTCAGTCTCATTATCAGCCCTACAGCGCACCAGCTTAGCATTCAGTAGATTTCATTTCTAGGGTGATCACCTTGTGTCTCCTCTTTCTTAGGTACTCCTGTTTGTGTTCTCTATCTTGAGGAAGGTGGCGTGGGATTATGGCCGGCTGGCTCTGGTGACAGATGCTGACAGGTAAGGACAAGTCCCTGTCTCACATGCTGGACAGGTCATTCTGTGCTTCTAACCGAACCATTTCTGTCCCCTGCAGAGACTTCTCTAGCTCCTTGGATCTGGATGCCTGCAATCACATACCTTGCTGTCACTCTGTTATTATGTAGTACGTTACTATAAAGTGGTGCAACAAGGCACAGTCCTGCCTTTCTTGGATGGGCAGCCATAAATGTGGATGTTCTAAGTGCTCTGAGAGTCTTCAGAATTAGGAAAGAAAGAATGGGTAGTTTCTACATTTTCTCTGTCAGTAATGCTTCTGGTGGCTTTAATCTGTTCATGCGGGTTCTTTAGTGGACGAAGAAGTTATATTAACCTAGTAAATCCAGCAGTTGTGACACAAAAGGCCTCCTTAACGTTGTAAGCATTCCGCATCAAATATGTCAAAAGTAGATAGCTATCACTGTTGTTGTATGCAGTGCAATCACAGACATGCATTCACAGTGAAACATTTGTTCAGCCAGAGTAACAATAAGGCTCTGTTCACACAGATAATAACATTTGTCTGGAGTGATCTAATCATAAGTGGACAGTGAGACTTGAGTGCCTATATCATCTGTCTCAAAGGGTATCCAGTGACCACATGATCAGATTTCGTGACTATAAGAAGGGAACTGGTCATACTGGTCATATTTACTTCTTGTGTTATTAAACAGAAAGTCCTTGTTTTGTGTGCTTAGACAAGCTATTACAAACAGTTAGGTCACTTGTGAAGTTAACTTTGCAACTACGTAGCATGCAGTTTGAAAATCATGGTCAAATTGCAGGGTTTTTTTTTTTTTTAATGAAAATAACTTGACCTCATTTCCTGCACACTTAAAGAAGAGATTCTTTAAAGGTTCTTTAGCAAATGGACTGGTTTTATTTAGATCCATGAGTTCTGTATAGAAACATTTCATGCTTAAATGGCTCTTTGCATGGTGAAATTCTCCACATTGATGGAGAATTTGTTGTATATGCTTCTTTTGAAAAGGGATCTATATGCTGTAGCACCAAAAAGCATTCGTGTTACAATGTCAAACTTTATATATAGCCCTGTGCACAACTGTACTTAGCTCTGTCCACTCAGGATTAACTAAATAGGGCCTATGAGATTGTCTTACTTAATGAAAAGTAAATTAGATGGCAAAATTAAGTGTTTTTTCTCTCTGTATGAAGGGGATCAAGGATTTTTTTGTAGAGGGGGGGGAAGGAACTTTGTAATTTTCATCTACAGTCCTGTGTAAAAGTCCTGTGCTAGTCAAATTGTGTATATTGTTGATTTATCTGTTTGAAAATAAGAACAAATGCTCCTCTGAGAACAAGCTTAAATATGACAATATGCACAATTTCTGTGAGTGTAACAGATTGGAGGAAAAAGTAAAATAATTTAAAATATGCCAAAACCTTTGCCCAGGCCACAACTTATTTTATTGTTTTTTTTGTTTTTGTTTTTTTGTTTTTTTTTTCACAACATGTTAAATTCAGCAATATTAAATAAAAAAGTAGGTGTGCATTAAAATGTGTAGAAGTCTGTTCTCTGTAGAGGAGGTGTAAATTATTTTGTCTTAGAAAACATGCATGTTGACCAGGGGTACCTAGACTTTTGCATACAACTGCCCATATTGCCACAGACCTCATTCTTTTTGACTTGCCTTTCCAGACACAGTTTAAACCCATTATAAAAGGCGTTTTCAGTGCTGAATCATCATTGACATTGCCAGGCCTAAGCTTAATCCATGCCCTTTCTGGTTAATTGTATGTGTTCTTTTTACTCTCCCTTTGTTTGTGGAATGTGTGATGCAGCAGTGCTGCATTGTGGTGTTACTGATATGTTGTGAGGGAGATGAGCGAGGAAGTTGAGGTGCGAAAGGAAATATTGTCTGCCAACACCCCCCCCCCCCCCCCCCCCCCTTTCATTTTGTAATGGGGCCCAGCTGTCTCATCGAAGGCCCTGAGACCAGTAAAACTAGTTTAAAATACCTTGTGACATCGGAAATGTGTTTGTTCTTCTGTAAAAGTCGTCTGTCAGGCGGAGCAGGACTTCCTCAGGAGGCTGCGGTTATGATGCATTTGTCACATTAATGTTCTGAGATGTAAACAGACACAGACGTGCGCAGAAAGGTAAACGTTAGGGATTTTCTGAAGCCTGTTTTATCCTAGTGAGAATTCACACTCGCTCTGGTAATGACCAGCATCAGCACAATTTATCTGGCCCGATGTTGTCGATGTTTGTTTACCCAGGACGTCTGCAGTGGCGTAGGAGGCCTAACATTCACTCATCGGAACTGGAGCAAGCAGTTAGCTGCAGTTTTGCTCTTTAACCATAGGCTTTTCAGTTGATAATGTGATCCACATGGTAATACTGACAGAATTACTGCATCATTAAAGTCTTTTTTTTTTTTTCTCATGAAAGGCCTTGTGATTAGTTTTGGGCTATGTTGGATTTTTTTTTCGGGAATCATGACTAGTGACCAGCAGAGCAGTCGACCTTCCTCAGTATGCTGTTGTGAGGTTAGTTCAGCATTATCGGTTATTGTCAGAAGTTCCATACAGCTTAATGAGACCTACCTAATTCAGACTTTTTAATTTGAAATGTTTGTTTGTGAAGGGTCAACCTGTTATGATAAACGTCATTGACCCAGACTGCCCAAACTTTTGCATACAATTTTAGCATGTATATCGTGAAAATAAAGGGTTACTTCTAGACTGCTGGTTGTGCTGGGACACAGCCCAACCTCTTGCTTGCCAGTCACAAGTGGCAGAACAATCAAAAACGCATGAAAAAGAAAGCTGCGTCTTTTTTGACTAAATATTCCAACCAATTGAAAAGTCACCTTTTTATTTATTTATTTCAATAAATTGCATTGTTCTTGATGCATTAAATTCAATTACACTGCATAACAGTTACTGTCTTAACTAATGGCTTTGATTAGGGGTAATATAAATTTTTGGTTGGTTACATGAGGTTAAGCGAACATTACTCTGGCTGTTCTGTGGCTGTTAAGTACTTCCAGATTTCCGTATTCAGCTGCTAGCTTCATATTTGAATAGATATCTGTCTGATTTCAGGGCAGCTGAACATGTTCACAGGAAAGATGATGGGGCACTTTGGGAAATGTAGTGTCTGTACTGAGCCATAATATTTGTGTTGTGTAATTTAAAATCAGTTGGTTAAAATGCGCTGAATTCTGGGCTCATACTGATATCTAATGGATTTCTTATATATTTTCAATGGAAATATTACACAGTATTTATTTCTGCAGGGTCACAAATGGATTGAAATGAATAGATTTCAGATATTCTAGCACAGTGGCTCAGCATCACCTACAAATTCTGCTGCTCTGGAGTACGTTATGTGTGTTATTATGTGTCAGAATATTTCAAACCGATATCATCATGTATCTCTAAAATCTCATACAGTAACCTGAGCCAGTAGCTAGTGGTGCGGTATAGGCTACGATGTTCAAGGTATATTATGTATTATTTGGGGATTTGGAGACCTCTCTGGTGGAAATGTGTAATTGCACACATGTGGAAGAACATTTGCAGTTCATAGCACCCTTCCCTGAGTGGATGAATCTGATGATTGTGTTAAGTATGTAAGAGTATTCAAGGAGAGCTCAGTCTAAACATGGGGAAGGATGTGTCTTCTGATTTATGTAAGTGAGTTATCCGCTATTTACATTGTATCTTCAGTGTTTTGTCTAAAACTCTCTAAACCTCCCAGCAGTAGCTACGAAATAACAACTTTATAGATGAAAAATGGTGGAATCTATGAAAGTTGCCAATGAAACTTTGAAACTGTGTATACATCTCTATTATGAAGCGTCAGGATGAGGTCCTGAAGAGATGAGGGCTGAAACATGCTTTACGATGCCTGTGCCACGACACCCTGACAGAATGTCACAATAGTATTGCATGTTAGGCCGCTTTTGCTTGTGTGGGCTGATCTTCTCTTCAGATAAGCTAAGAATATTGTGTCTTATTCACTGCCTCGTTCATGGTTGTCAAAACAAAGGTGTTGATCATTTTCAGTTTAATGGAAAAGTAATGCTGGAGCCTCGGGGCTGAAAGTGGAAAATGCTGTTTAGCTGCAGTCATGTTCTGCATTAGCTTCTGAGGCAGGACCCTTTCTAACCAAAATCGTTTGAGGGGGAGAAAAATAGCCTTGTGGAGGGATGTGTTGCGCCTCTGTCTCCTGTCCCCCACACACTTTTTTTTTCTCTTTTTTTTTTTCTCTTTGATTTTCCTTCCCCTTTTACCCCGTCATCTTAATTCTCCAGGCAGAAATAACAACACCAAAGAAGCTCCAGTGCGTTTCCCTGACACCAATTTGGCAGGGAGGGGCAGCGAATTAAGCCGCTATCATCAATGCCATCTGTTCCATAAAGCAATCTGTTTCATGATGCTGCTTGCATATTTACTGCACTCCCAGAATTCCTGCTTGTCCTGCACAGTGTGACTGTTCACGACTATTTCTAGCTCCCGTGCAATCTCTCTCTCTCTTTCTCTTTCTCTTTCTTTCACAGTGCCAGGAATATCCACCCCTGCTTTCCGCATCATATCGTTTTGCAGCGCGTCGACTGCTTTTGGCTTATTGATACGCCCTGAAATAAAGCCGAGCCAGAGCTGCGCACAGTTACATAACTGCAACATATTTTTAAAACAGAGCTTCCTCGTAGGTGGTTAGTGGCTTTGAAACCTTTTGCTGAAGATTCAGTGTTAATTGGGTGGGTCGTTTGATTGTGTTTTCAAGGAAATTTCTGTATATCAAAGTCTTTTTCTTCTTTTTAATCACACTTTGCGAACACAGCTGTCTTCTACATTGTGTGAACATTTCAATATGAATGCTATTTAACATTGCACAAAGCCCAGCCACAAACTGGCCAAACCTGCCTACTAGCAGCCAGTAACTTGCATAGCTTGCATTGCAAGTCTCAGTTTAATTTAGAACCACTAGTAGAGACTTAGGTTTTTTCCCTTTGTCATGGCAGTGAATGACTCAAAGGTTTTCATACTATCTCAGAAAAAATTTCACTGCATCACAGAAACATGTGCGTTGTTGGCCATCAAACTAAAGCCATGTTGGTTTTGTAAGATGTATTTAAACGGGCTTCCACAGTGGTTACTAAATAAAATCTACCAGCAGCAAAATCTCCTGAATTAAATGTTTAATTTGATTGCACAAAGAACTAAAACCTAAGAGGATAGTTTGTAGGGGTGTTGTAATGATCATGACATCAGGCCTGTTTTAGGTTAAAGTGCAGTGGAAAGCAGCCTGAATGCAATAAATGCAATACAGTAATGCAATAAAGTAAGTAACCCTGTAAACTTGTTTTCTCAGTTTAACCCCTCAAACCATCCCTAGTAGCCCAGGCTGAAGCCCAGATGTTTTGGAGCTGAATTGGCTTTATATATGATATATTTATTGGTTGGAACATGCAGCTGCTGTTGCTCTCACTTAAAAAAAAATAGTGAAACTGTGTTCACTCCAAAGAAATGTTTTCATGATGAGGTTTATGTAAACTCTGATTTACATACAAAAAATGTTAGAAGATAATTAAGAGTGGTAAATAAATTCTATTGAAGCTACAACAAAAAGCACTTTTTAAATGAAAAACTTTTTTTGTAGTAATAACAATGCAATGCATTTTTTCTTTTGTTTTTCAACATGAAAACTGAATGTGTTGTAAAACAGCAATAATAACTCAACAATTATGGCATAGCATAGCTGGTCTAACAGACTTGTCCCTGTCTGCATGTGACTATGATGTGTTAGAGGGGAAGTGAGAGAGAGTTTCTTCACGTGAGATTGTGGAGTGTCCCACAGGCTGCATTTTCTGCTGCCCTTTACACACTCCCTCTCTCCCACTTCCTCCAGCGGAGAGTAGAAAAGCTTGCATTAGTTCATACAGGGAGAGTCTGCACCCCAAGGCCTTTAAACGGCCTAACGGGGCCAATTTAGAGATGTATGTGGGCTGGTGATGGATGCTGATTGGAGTGTGTTTGTCCTAGGAATCGAGAGAAGTTTAATCAGGTTGGCTCTGTGTTTACTGATGACTGCTGACAGACTGTTGCTGATACAGGATCTTGCCTGCATGCTCAGCATCAGCTGTAAGAGCTGGTTTATCACGCCACATGGTTAATGCCAGTGCTAAAGGTTAGGTTTGGATGCATTTTACATGCTTTGTTTTGTACGCAAGTTTATTAGTTCAGTCTGTGATAAAACAATAAACCTATAAAAGACTATAAAATAAGTTTTTCCTAACAATGCTGTACATTACAGTAGTTTTTGCACTGGCAAGGGCTGTTGTTAGGCACAACCCAAAGCAAAATAAACAAAAATTTTGTAGATGTTAAAAAATACTAATTTTATTTTGGTTTATATTTGCAAAAAAAAAAAAGGTTCTCCCACCAGATAATGTTGTTCATCAACAGTAGGCTGCAGGGGTGTCAAGTAGGATCAGAAAAGGAGAATTTCTCCCTTGTTTGCTTGTCAAATGTTCTAGTATAACTTAATTGTTACTTTTTTATTAAGATGCAAAGGAAAAACGTAGCTTATTTTACCGAAGTGAATAATATCAAATATCAAGCATTTTTACTGTTATAAACCAGTGTGGTTCTGTAGTAATGACAATTCATGGTTTTGGAATAGGACGTCCATTAAGCTCAAGTAGGTGTGATGGTCAGATGTCCACATACTTCCGCACCATGACGTACATCTTGTTTGGAGGGTTTTCTTGTCAGATAATATCTGCCTAATGAAGCAGACCAGTTTATTTTTTTGTGGTCAGTAATGCCATGTTAATCTATCTGTGTGGTATGTAGTTCACATGCTAGCTTACATTGTACCTAGTAGGCATGGTCATTGATTATTCCGACATGTCAATGGTTTTCGATGTCTTGGTCCATTAATACAGAATTGAGTTGATGTATACAGTAGTGGTGGGCGATATGACCTTATATCAATATCACGATTAATTGAATGATTATTTTATTTTATTTTTTTATTATTATGTTAATGATTATTTTGGTCATTTCAAAAGCCAGATTGGAATTCATGGGACTTCTTATGTGAATCCGACTCGACATTTGTCGTAATTTCACACTGCTGAGACCTAATAAACATTTAGGGTGATATTTCTGTAGAGACTTATTCAAAACACCTCTGTCTTTGAAGAGATTTCAAAAGAAATGGCTGAATGTAGCTGTAGGAGAGCAAGGCTGCGGTGTCAAAGAACGGTTACGAGTCTGGAAGCAAAGTTAAAAGACCGCTCATAGTTATGATTGTTTATCTCTGGATGAGCCACGTGAAGCAACGTGACGTGTTGTTCTTTTGTGCATGCTGGTCAGTTTAGGAGCTGATATGTTCAGACCGACGTCACATATAGCTCACGTTTAAAATATATTGTGAACAGCCAAATAAAAAAAGATTAGATTCTGTGAGAAAATCATATTTGGTCCACTTTTACCTGCTGTGTGAACGTAGCCTCAGCTTCCACGTCACAGAGTGGACATGGCGGAGTCACATGACTACACACACAATAGTAAGTTTTTGAGGGGACAGTACATGGAAAAAACATAGAGTAGTGGGAAGGATTAACGGAATAAAAAAAAAAAATCTTAATGGCCGAAATGGGCAAGACTGTTTCAATTACTTTTCGATGAATCGCCCAGCCCTAGTGTGCGGTTATATGTGTGAAGCCATTGTGAAATACTCAATGCACAAACACAACTCTCAGAAATTAGAAACTGTATTAATCTATTTTCTAATGCTGTATAATAAACTGAGCAGCATCTAGAGACTGCCAACTTAAAAGCCTCTTGAAAGAGCAGTGTGCAAGTCTAGTAAAATCTTCCCAAATGAGCATGTTGCAGTTATATGTTCATTATAATATTAGACAAGCATACAGCAACTTTTAAAGCAAAATTGATGCGTCAGTGATAAACTTGTGGGACCTTGAGGTCAATCGATTTTATCGACCAACCGGTGTATCACTACTTTTTACCACCTGATGATGACCTTTCAGGATGTTAGGCCATGTTTTGATTTGGATATTTGTACTGGCCGTTTCCCGTTTACCCTGTGAGTAATCTTTACAGCGGCAGCCATCCTGTGTGCTGTACATGAAGGGCGCAGGAGGTGTGTAGCCTCATGTTCAGAAATCTGTTTCTATAGGAAGGCCATAAGAGTACTTACTTTCCTTGTTCCCTTGGCCGAGGATTATGATAAGGGGTGCAGCATGTGCGGAATGTGTAGCATACCCACCACATCTCTGCCGTGCCTCTTAAAGGCTCCCTCTCTTATGCCACTAGCCTGACGCATAGGCACTTTACTGCAAATGGTTCCGATGTGGAAAGATGTTGGGTAGTGGCTGATGGCGGGAATGATTCAGTGCATCAGAAAATGGGAAAACCTTACCACATTTTGATTGGATTATATGACTGGAAGAACTGCATAGTAGTAGAATATAGACAGTAAAAACAGTAAGCTTTTTTTTTTTCATTCTTTTCAAATTCTTATTGTGGCCAGAAAATAGCTTATACTTTTGTTGAATATTATTATAATCTATCATAACATTTCCAAATCGATGCACTTGAATTTCCAGGATCAATGCATTATTGTACCCCTAGTAGCATAACTTGGTGTTTGTACTACATGTCAATCCCAGGTCATCCCAGATGATTTATAGTTAAAATACATGACCAATAATACAACACATTTTGTACAAGGGACAAATTTAAGTGCCAGTTTTCTATTTCTAAAACCTGAAACATAAAATGGGCTGTAACATTTGCACAGCCCATTTATTTTTTTCCACTATGTTAAATTTAGCAAATAAACAGTGGTTGTGTATTAAAATGTTCCAAACTCTGAGCATGTGTTAACTGAATTTCACTTGGAAAGTCGACAAAACGGTTTTGGTCTGGGGCACCTGAGCTATCGCATTTGACTCTACATGTACGTTTCATGCCTTCTGAAACAGGATCGTGGTGGTGTCATGTCTTTTACAGTTCAGTGCCTATGGAACATATACTCTACTAATCTAACCCACCTTCTTCCTCAGGTGATGTTCTTGTAGTTTAAAGACATCCAGTCAGTGTGGATTCATTGTCAAGCTCATTTTTTGACTCCCTCTTTGTTTCGTTTCTCCCAAGACAGAAGAAGCGAATCCTCGGCTTGGAGGAGCAGGAATAGTATGTTTTCTTCATGTTGTTCACGCTTATCTGAGAGGTTCTGTTTTCTAATCTCCTGGGCTGCTTTTCCTCTGCTAACTGATGAAGGGACCCCTTTCTTCTTCCTGTAGGCTTTATGTGTGTATTATGAGTGGATTTGGGAGCGTTGGGTTCATATCTGCTCCAGATTCACTGAAAGCTTCATCTTTTAATCTTTCCTAACTCACCACTGGTGCCTCAGATTGCTAGTTTGTGCATATGTGTGTTTATACTTGCATTGCTGTATGTATTCCTCACCTCTAATAATATATGTGTATGTACATGTGTGTTTGCCAAAAATGTCCTGACAGTTTTTTTTTAATTTATTTATTTTTTTAAAAAGGAAAATCAAAGGAAACGCAGCATTAAATAACACGTGAGGACCACAAAATAGTACAATGTAACATGGTTTTACAAAATTAAGTTTAATTTTATTAAAGCTGAAAGAACAAAAGCATTTCAAGGTCAATAATGGGCTTAGATTCTAATAGACACTTGCATATAATGCATATGGAATTGTTATGTATGGATGCATATGCAATACATATGGAAGGTGATGCTTTCATTTATTTTATTTCCAGTCAAAACATCTAACAAGTAAATATATCATATCAGATTTTTCAGTACTTTTCATTTGAATATGTGCTTTTATTACAACTTTCATTTTTTAAGAGATTTGAATGCAGTTTTTCAAAGAAATCTACAGGCATATTTTCCCACAATTCCAAAGTTCAGTCTTAGAAGTTGGTTGCATTTTTCCATAGTTCCATAGTTCTGAGAACACCAGCAGCTTTATTCTTTAAGTTTGCATTTTTTTCTGTTTCTGCCAGTTGTCTCTTCTCGGTAAGGCCTTCTTGACAACTTCCAGACTCACTGTTGTCTTGCCACAGTGGAAGGATGGACTAAATCAAGCTCCACTCTAGCTTCAGAGCTGAAAAATCCAGAGGTGCTTCTCCTCTGGATTTTTCAGCTCTGAAGCTAGAGTGGAGCTTGATTTAGTTTCAAGTCACATACTCTCTTTATCCTTTAACTTTTTGAACTCCAATTTTAGAAACTCCTGTTTTTGCACTTCTTTTCCTTTGACTCATGCAAGTGGATTGATTATCTTGTATGTAATCTTTAAAAAACATCTCCTGAAATATGAATAACATCTACTTGATGGTTATTTTGACTGGAGATTAAATAAACGAGGGATGGATTTGCGCAATACTGTGTATGTAAAACTTGGGACAAATGTATGTTGGACTGACCCTCTGCTTTCCAAAGGACCTCCTAACTTACATGTCTCTTGTCCTGCTTGTCTGCATGTGTGTGTGTGTGATGTTTGTCCTAAACGACTACAGTAGGAGAAAAGAAAGGGGTAACTATGAGCCTGTACGCAGGTAAACGACCAGCAAGAGCCTCTGTGAGCCCCTGTTTAAATGTGTTCCCAAATGGTTGATTCCCTAGAACTAGCTCTAAATATTATTTACCCTACTTGGTGTTTATTATGTGATTTCTCTCCATTGTGAAATGTTAGCTGATAGCCTGTCATGGGATAGCACAGTTCACATATACAAATGTCTTGTAGCAGATGTCAAACGTGACTTCCACGCACACAAACCAACCTGCCCCCATTTCACACTCACACATATACACATGCATATGCACGTAGACAGAGACGAGTGTTTCTGGTTATAGCTCAGAATGAAACACTGTCTCCATTGTCTGCTCCATCATTGACCTAACAGGCTAAATCAGATTGTTATATTAAGAGTAGTTGCCTGTAAGGCATGCTGTCCATTATAACAGCTCAGCAGGCCTCACTACAGCATTCTGCTGGGCTATCCGGATGATTCAGATGCCTCCACCAAGTCAGAGGTTTGTTCCAGGCTGCTTCTTCCTCTAAAGCAAGATTTCAACAGCAACCTTTAACGTTTAAAATCCTTGACTTTATGAGAAAATGTAATAGTTTATTGAAAGATCAGATCTAAGTAGTTTCCCCCTTTACTCCAAATGTAGTTCATCAGCAGAGACATGTTCCGTTTCATCGTTTTCCACTGGAGCTTTCCACCAATTGGTGGGAATAAATTAACAACATTCAAGCCTCATGATGGGTGCTACACTGTTTTCAGCTGTGTGGCATACTTTTGTTAATGTTGTAATGTCATAGTGTCAGAGATTTTGGCCTACACTTTGCCTGGTTGCTAATTGGTGGCTTCATTTACTGGTTTGCTGCATTAACCTCTAGTGCTAAACGTGTCATGGCTGATCAACTGCATTTGGAGTGAGGGGGAAAATGAAAAATAAGCAACAGCCTTTTAGCGTTCTTGCCTTATGTGTTTGGTGATGCTTTATTTCAAGTGGACCTTTTTAAATGAAATAAACACTCAACATGGTGATGTAGCTGCAGTGAAAACATTCAGTAGATAATAAAGAGACTTTACTTCATATCTGTAGATGTTAACTTGAGAGGTCTCTGAACACATAATAGGTTTAATACAGACCATCTCAGCATCCTTAACAAGCTGCTGTAGACACCATTCTGTAACTGGAGTTTAAACCGTCAAAATCCCAGAATTATTACATACTAAGCTTATTGCTCAGTAACTACAGTGACTTCAGTGCAAACTGGCTGAGCTATTCTTAGGTTATAGAAGTATGTAATAAACCTTTGGGAGTGCCGAGGCTTTGTAAGAGTAGGTTTTGGTTGAGGGTTAGAGGTTAGGGTTAGGTTTTGGGTTGGGGAAGGTTAGGTTATGCTTTATGTAAGCAACATATTAAGTCTGCTTCATGTAATATATCAACAGTACATTAACTTAATGTATGTAATGTTTCAACAGGACATTTTCAAGATATTGAACTCAGTTTATTAAATTTTTTCACATGCTTCATTACTGCTACCTCACCTCCTGATATGTTGTTGATGAGTTACTAATAATCTGTTAAGAGTTTATTAATCATCTTCAAAGGACCACTTAAAATAGTGTTACCATGTGTTTTATATTGCTTACATAATTTACATTGCTTTTGGGGCAGTCGTGGGCTGGAGGTTGGGGATCTGGCCCTGTGACCGGAAGGTTGCCAGTTCGATCCCCAGGGCCGACAGTCCATGACTGAGGTGTCCTTGAGCAAGACACCTAACCCCCAATTTCTCCCGGGCGCCGTGGATAGGGCCCACCACTCCGGGCAAGTGTGCTCACTGCCGCCTAGTGTGTGTGTTCACTAGTGTGTATGTGGTGTTTCACTTCACGGATGGGTTAAATGCGGAGGTGGAATTTCCCCGGTTGTGGGATCAAAAAAGTATCTCTTAAATGGCACGTTTTACATCACATGCCAATTTCCATTCGTTCAGTCTAGTTGCTCCTAGGAGTACACATTCGTAATCAGCCGTGTTTAGCTTCACACAATCAATCAGCAACCTTATTATTTTGACATGGCCCAATCTGATTTGCAGATTTATGATGGAAGTCTGAATCTTACTTAAGAATCCATAATGCATGGTGCACGTCTAAGTGTTTGTACCAGAAAACACGGAATTCTAAATCTTTTTTACTGTCATTAAGGCAGGAAAGTTAGTCGTTCATTTGAAAAACATGAGGGCTCCACGTTAGAGGAGGCAGAGATGGGAGAGAACATGCGTGTGTCGATTCCCTGCAGCTGGACTAATGAGCGTGTCACTCAGTTAGATGGACCTGCACACGGCTGGTTTATGTGGTCAGCGAAGCTATTGTGTCAGCCTGACCCGATGGAAGGAACCTTCAGAGAGGGACTGTGTGTGTATGTCTGTCTGTGTTTCCATGTTTCATCTAAACTTGCTGCAAACTGCATGAAATGTTGACTGTGGAGCCTGCACTGCCTTTTTAAAAGCATAAAGAAATAATACATGTGCATGCTGTTCCTCCAGAGTGTAAATACTTCATTCTCCTCTCATCTTAAGTCAGTTTGACCCAGATTTGCATTACAATGCAGACAGCTGCGTATCTGAGCATTAAACATTGAACAGTGCAGTCTCCTCAGTCCATTTCAGAGCTCAGCAACAGCCAGAGACAACCACGATCTTGAGACTGTCACATCTGTGAAACACTGTCATAATACTGACTGGCTATATTGATTGACTTTCTTTCCTTTCCTTCTTTCCTTTCCTTTCCTTCCTTCCTACTTCCCTTCCTTCCTTCCTTCCTTCTGTTCTTTCCTTCCTTCTGTTCTTTCCTTCCTTCTGTTCTTTCCTTCCTTCTGTTCTTTCCTTCCTTCCTTTGCTTTCCTTCCGTTCTTTCCTTTCTTTCCTTTCCTTTCTGTGCTTTCCTTCCTTCCTTTGCTTTCCTTCTTTCCTTCCTCCCTTCCTTTCTTTCCTTCCTTCCTTCCTTTCCTTCCTTTCTTTCTTTCATTCTTTCCTTGCATTTTAATGTTTTTTTTTTTTGTTTGTTTGTTTTTTTTCTGTCTGTCTCCTTCAGTGTGGCTTCAGCATTGCATTCAGAAACTCCGGATCGTTATGAGCGTCTCACCTCCGTCTCCAGCTCGGTGGATTTTGAACAGCGAGACAATGTAAGGCACCTTTCCATCATTATTTCTCCTCTCTCCTTTAGCACCCTCCTCCCACCACCTCCTGCCTCATGGAGCTTGTGTCGTTAGAGTTTAGTTATTCTCAGCAGTGGTGATGAACTAGATGTCTGAATGCCTTTATTGCCTCTAAAAGTTACATAACAAACCTTTTGCATTAAATGGTTATGTATACATTGTCTACATTGTTTTACAATGCATTTGCCTTAAGGTTTTGACATAAAGTGTGTTGTTTTCCATATAAATTGTTGTGTTGATACTCTTCTGTTTACAGTTAGTTTGTATACAATGGAGTATGAGGATTTTCTGCTTTGAAGTGGTTTGATAGTGAGGAAGTCAAAAGGGAGAGAGAGACTGAAGCAGAGCAGCATAGAGCTGGGAAACTGGTGCCCCTCACCTCTCGAGCCTCCTGAAAGTACACTTCTATAACCTAAGAATAGCTCAGCCAGTTTGCATTGATGTTCCTGTAGTTACTGAACAAGAAGCCTTAGTAAGTAATAAGCCTGGAATTTTAAGATTTATTTTAGAACTCAACTTTTCTAGAGATGAGATGCCAATCGTCCATCACCAACAACAACAAATGTTTAGTTCTAAACCAATCCTGCAGTCTTGGAATCTTTTTTTTTTTCTTCTTCTTCTTATAAATTAACACAAAAAAGTAAAAACTAGACAAAACATCATGGACCAGAACAAGAACTGAAGTTTTGCTTTCCTGAGATTGACCAGAAAAAATGTCACTTGACTTTTTGTCTTTGTATTTATTCAGCACAGTTCACTGGCATTTTTCAAACTATTAATCAGCAAGTTAATATTATGAATTCCAACAGCTCCTTTAATGAATACCATCTGCCTTAACTTTTGCTATATCGATCCCAGCTAAGGCCTAGCATGAAGGGCTTTGTAAGGAACAGTAGCTCCCAAAAATGATTTGCACCATTTAACATTTAACTCAGAAGGCACGTGTAGGTTTGCTGGTCATTCTCGGTACAGATTAAAATGGCTGCATGTGTATTGTAGACATCGTGAAGCCTGGTTCCTATCGTTACCGCTGTAAAAATAAATGTCCGTAAGTTTCTCTTCAGTTCTCTACAACTGAATTATGCTTCAATATTGCAACATAGATGGGATTTGCACTTAATTGGGCCTAAAATTTAAATATATGGGACTGAATATGAATGTAGTCAGGTTTAGACACTTATTTCTGGCTGCACTCTTTTGCACCTGTGCAGAGGATTTTCATCAGACAAACTGTTCTGCCTCAGTGCGCTCATTCACTCACTCTTTCTCCAAGTCCTCTGTTATCTATTGATTCTTCTACGGTACACTGGCCATACCTGAGCTTTATATATGATGTAGTACTCTTATTGGGTCCAGTCTCCTGCCCTCTAGTTTAGCTCCCTGCATAAACCACACAGATGATGATCAGGCACTTTCCGTACTGCTGATGACCTTGAGCAGAAACATCTCTCGGCGCTGCAGAGAAAAAGAGAAACAGACCTTCTGACCATTAAAACTGAATATGCACTTTCAGTCCCCAAAGCATAAACCACCAGTTTCCCATGCAGCTTTAAGTGCTGAGTAACTGTGGCACAGATTGCAAGTGGATAAAGCTCGGTGTGGCGTTTCAGGAGAGAATGGTGACGTTTGGGGCGTGATCATGACGACAGTGTGGCCGGTCATGAAGTCACTAATCCTGCTTCTGCGGCAGGGCCTTAGGTGGTCAGAACAGATCTTCTACACTCCTCTCGTCCTGCAGGAATTAATCCTGGCTCAGAAATGTCCTCTCCTTCTCTCTCTTCCTCCTACTCTCACACAAACACACATACAGCTAGGTGGATGACATGAACTCTAATTTATACCACAATAACAATATGAAGTGCTCCTTGAGGAGCCTTCAGTCACTTCTAAGCCTTCAGAGAAGTTGCTTATTTTTTATTTAATTGTATCGTTATACTACATTACACTGTTGGTATAATAATACTTTTATTGCCATGTTATGTTTTGGATGGAATCAAATGGGTTAAAATCTTTAATTCCCAAAAGGAAAATTTATCCAATCAAGATTTTTTTTTCCTCTGTGGTATCTACGTAGATACAGCCAAGCTGGGTCTCCCATTGGTTCGAACTTCAAGCTGAGCTAAAGATCTTACACATTAGATGAACTAACAACATAAATAGGCAGTGTCAGTGGGACAATCATGTTTTGATTTACAATAAGTGAGATCAGTTTTGAGAGAAAAATATGACTCTAGGCCTTCTGGTAAGTCTTGGTCTCTGACTTTGAATATAAGCTGTAGTCTAACCTTTGTTTTTTTTTTTTTTTTTTTTTTTTTTTTTTTTAATTCTTTAGATGTGTTTAATCTAGAAGGTCCAGAAAATGTTCATCAATGTTAGTGCTAGCATATTATTGAAAATCCCGTAAGAGTGCCAGCAGAACTATAAAAACATTTTTTGTGGTAGTGTTGTTGTTGTTTCTAAAAGAGTTTAGATAAGAATTGTTTTTAGCTCTTAAGTTAAATTTGTATTTTGAGCAGGGCTATTTGGGGTGTGGCACTTTCAGCTGTATCACAGTATTGACAATACTGTAGTATTAAGGCTGAAAGATTTATTCATTTTTATCTAAAAAAGCGATTCAAAAGAGTGCAATTTTTAAATCCCAGGAGCTGTGATTTTAATGGTAGATGTACATTATATTTTATCACCAATGTTTTGCAACGTTTTAAATTTGGAGGTGTGAAAATGTAACCTAAAAACACAGAGCTTGTTATGTGTCTGTGGAGACGCAGTCAGACGCAGCAAAATACCCACATACTCTAGCACATCTTAAATTCACAATATTGGCCGGAAATATTGCAATTAGATATTTTCCCCCAGATCATTTAGCCTTGGGTAGTATACCAGTACACAAGTCCCTAACACACACACACACACACACACACACACACACACACATACACACACACAAACACATACAGACACAATTTCTAACCTCTCATCTCACTAAATTGTTGTATGATGCTTGTGTGCAAGGCCAGTAACTAAATTTTAATATAACTTGGTGCTGTGTAGAATTTGTGTTTTTGAAAAATATAAAAACATTTTGTTGCATATGTGTGTATAAAGTGCTTTGTACATAGTTGTCATTTAATCAGTTATATTTGAATATAACTGAATACCACTGTTGACCATGACACTTTAAAATGGCTTCTTGGGTATGTTTGGTTTATTCTAATTTATTCTTTATAATAGATTGTAACATCTCAGTCTATATTTATTATTAAATGATCTATTAACTTCATTATAAATAGCAATAGGGCTGTGATTCCAGCCTTGTGAATGGTGGTATGAGTGTATATCAGTTTGCTGTGTGTCTGTGTGTGTCTGTGTGTGTCTGTGTGCATGTTTATAACTTCCTGTGTGCATGTTTATAACTTCCTGTGTGCATGTTTATAACTTCCTGTGTGCATGTTTATAATTGATAATTCTATCTGCTGTTCCTGCAGGGTTTCTGCTCTTGGCTGACAGCCATATTCAGAATAAAGTAAGTGGCTCTTTAATTCCAGTGAGCGAGCTGTTACTGTCAAAGCCTGTGGGGGGTCTTTTCATTTAGCAGCATGTATTTGCTTTGCTGGAATATTTGGAAAGTGTTAGATAACACTTGTTTATGTTAATTCTGCCTGTAACTTGTATCGGTTAACTATTTTACCTCAGTAACAGCCCGCTGTGTTTAGAGATGCAGTCACTGTATGGGGTTTAATAAACACAGTATACTTACAAAAGTATACATACCCAAAAGAGAATTAAGTCTGAAAGTAAATTTAACTTCAGCTCAAATTCTATTCAAGTCTGTAACATGCATTTATGGCCTAAGCTGAGTCATTTTGAGAGATATGCAAACAAATGCCTACTGCAGTAAATATCCTCTTTGTTTCAGTAAATTGGAAGTGTTATGGTCAGTTTAACTTATCTGGTAAATGCAGTGAGTTATGTGTACTTGTGTATGGGTGCATGCAGCTTATTATGAGGGAGCACTGTGACAATGCCCTTTTGTATGTGTGTAGGGATGAGGAGATCCGTGAGAAGTGTGGAGAAGATGCTGTGCACTATCTCTCCTTCCAGCGGCACATCATCGGGCTGCTGGTGGTGGTGGGAGTGCTGTCGGTGGGTATCGTCCTGCCAGTGAACTTCTCTGGAAACCTGCTGGGTGAGTGTGAGATACAGCTCTGTAAAGAGTGGACAGGGCTACAGTGACAGATCTCTTCATAGTGGGGAACTAATTATGCCCTGAAATGAAATTCTTGGCCGACACAGAAATGGACCTCTGAGGTCTTGTATAATCCTGTTAAAGTCAGACACAAATAAGGAACATTAGATCTAAGCTGGTTTTATTGATGGGAAATGCCCTTTCATGCCCTGTAGCAAACCAAAATGTTTGTCCTACATGTGGTTTTCCAACTAATGTCATAGTGTTCTCTGAATTGTGAGGCTGATAAGAAGTCAAAATCCAAACGTTGCTGCCTACAAGCTAACACTCATCACAGTGCTGGCAAATAAAATAGATTGTGCAAAACAGCAAGCTTTAAAGAAATGGATTAGTGAAAAATCAAGTATACACAATTTTCCACTTATTGCAGATGTAGTCATTGACCGAGACTTGTTTGGAATCCAGATTTTACATCTATATGTTACATGTATATGTAAAATTACATTTTCAGAACTTTTCTCAAGCCACTCAAACTGCATCCATGTCTTCATGAAGATCATGCAAACTTGATGATGTGGCTGTGGACACAGAGTGACTTTCTGTGAACTATAAAAATGAACATAACGTCGCTGTGTAGCTGCGGGCAGCAAATTTGGGCAAGAAGGTCTGTATTCATAAACCACTTTAGGAATGGGGTGCTAATCTACGGTCAGTGTTTATTACCGTGGCCATCAGAAAAACAGAAATCTGGTCCAAGGTCTGTCCTGCTTTGTGTATAACAGCCCAGTGAAATGGCTGACTAGCCCGCAGTTATGTTAATATCTATAGCTCCCAACACGTCAGTACAACACGTCAGCAAGTCTGAGCAGCCTAAATGAAACCTTGACTCCAGTTTGAGAAGGTTGAAAAGTTTTGTGGGTGTATTTTTACTGAAATTATTTAGGTTAATTGGGTCACTATTGAGCTCTAATGTTTGTTAGCCTTGCAGCCATTCGGAACTAAAGAAGCAAATTGTGGACTCCAAACATGTCTTGGCTGGTCGATCACATCTGGGCTAAGAAAAAAATGGGTAAATTAGATTTTCGATGAATTATTTCTTCAAGTTGTAGCTAAGAGGCTTTTGTAGTAGTAGGCCACACTTTGACTAGCTGGTGTTTCAAGCAATGTCAGTTAAATGCACAGGAGTGTTGTACCATGCATGTAGCTCATTTTGACCATTTGACAACCTCATAAATCACAGGATTCAGTAGCTTTCGGGGAAAAATCAACATGGTAAGGACATAAGCAGAAAAAAAGCTGCCTGTATAGCAGCCAGAACCATCTGAAATCCAATTCTTCTTAGTGTATTTTGAGCAAAACACCACAAACTATTTTCCAAACTAAACAAAGAAGCTATTGGTGTTCCCAGATTTAAGGACTGGCCACTCCAGAGTCCAGACCACATTATCATTGAATGTGTTTGAGATTACTTACGCTAAATACTGAAAAATCTCATAATGTATTTAGTTGTTGAGGCTTCTTTTTAATTCTCAGTTAAAGATGTTTTCTTCTTTTTTCCTAATGCCAAAAAATGAATTTCTTGTACTTAACAGACATTTTGACTAAAAATGAAAAAAGTGTGGTCTCTGACTTTTTCCACTCTACTGTACATACTGTTCTAATGAATACCCTGCGAGAGCAGTATGTGCTAAGCAGCCTCAGTTTCTCTTCTCATGTGTACAGAATTTGAGCCCGAGCTTAAGGGTTAACGGGTTTGTCTTGTTTGCAGAGGCTTCTTACTGATGACGAGCATTTGAATGAGGAGTTAACAAATTGAAATGAGACTTGGCGACACTATGAGCCACAGCCACTAGCTGCTAATGAGCTAGCATTAGCTTTCATGCTTGCCCTCGCAGTGTCCCTGCTCTGTCCTGTGCTGGCCATGCTCTGTCCTCTAGTGCAGCTAGCAGTGGATGATTATGAGTGAGGGCTTAGCTGCTGCGCTCCATCTCAGTAATGGGATTGAACTCTGTCTGTGAGTGGGGTAATTGGGTGCCTGTCGCAGGCAACCAAAGAAAGAGGGGAGAAATAGACAGAGGAATGAGAGCGGGATGTAGAACAGAGTGAATTGGGAGAGGGAGAGAGTGATGGAAAGGCGATGGGTACAAGATGGAACAAGTGAGGTGAATCAAAAAGGAATGTAGGACAGGGAAAGAAAAGGAATGACGGTGAAAGAGAAATGAAGTGAGCTGGGTTCTCTGTGTTATGTGTGACCTGTGTGTCCTGTGAAGTTCCTCCCTTTGCTGTTCTTTAGAGTGTACAACACAATTCACAAAAATACAGTGAATGAACTGAATTATATATGGCATCCACACCGTCCTGCATAGAGTTAGCTCACCCACAGCATTATATTCTGCCTTCAGTGAAGAAGATGCAGGAAAAATTGAGCTTTAAAGTTGAACGCTTGCTGCTGGGTGCTAGCTGTTGGGCTAGGAGCCAGGCAGGTCACTTCTGGCCATGTGTCTTCACTTTATGGTGGACACTAACGTTGACACTATTACCTGAGCAACACTTCTCGTTAAGCAAACAGCAACAACTTATTTACAAGGAATGTCCTACTATGAGGATGGCATCTGTTTAGAGTCTCTGTATGTATGACCATGCAAAGTGGCCACTTGCAGCTCATTTATTTTCTGTTCATTGGTCTTTTGCTGTCTCCATGTTGATCTGAATCTGGATTACACTGACCATTTTAACATCTAAAACATTCAAACAAAAAATGACCTTGTTGTTCTTTTCATTGTTTTTAGAAAACAACGCATACAGCTTTGGCCGCACCACAATAGCAAACCTGAAATCAGGGTAAAGAGTTCTTTTTTTTTAATGCTGACTGCAGACTTTGCAGTAGAGTACTAATGCTTTGACAAGGAGGATTGTAATATTATTTGTTTAAGACAAATGGTTGGTAAAAATAACTCTAAACTTAAATATATATATATGTGTGTGTGTGTGTGTGTGTGTGTGTGTATATATATGTATGCATGTGTGTATATATATATATATATATATATATATATATATATATATATATATATATATATATATATATATATATGTATGTATGTATGTGTGTGTATGTGTATATATGTATGCATGTGTGTATATGTATATATGTATATATAAATGTATGTGTGTATATTTAATTATATATTTATACATATAATTATATATAAATAAATGTATTAACTTATAAATTAATTATAATATTAATTACCAATTATTAATACATTAATATTTATAAATTAATTAATAATTATATAAATATATATTTAATTATATTATAGACTGCTTGACTGTTTAACAATGTTGTAAAATTATTCTTTCAGTTTGTGTCTTGAATGTGTTTGTAATATAAATTCTGGCTGTTATTCAGTCTCATCTCTTGCTGTCCTGCAGGAATAACCTGTTGTGGCTGCACACATCGTTTGCCTTCATGTACCTCCTTCTAACTGTCTACAGCATGAGACGCCACACCTCAAAGATGCACTACAAAGAGGATGACCTGGTAATGTTCAAATAGCAGCACCACTATGGTTCTTTTAGAGTCAAAAAAATTAGATTAGTACCTTTTTAAGGTTTAAAGGACCTCCACATAATATGAATATACCAAACGTGTTTTTTTTTTTTTAAAGAACTGTATGTGCAAGCCCTGAACCATTTAGGAACATTTGTTTTAAAGAGTGTAGAATACACTTCCCAATAAAACGGTCAGTGAGCTTAAAGCTTAAAGTTTCCATATATCTAGTATTGCTTATCTACATGTCTGTAAACTGACAAAATCTAACATTTAATGGGATGCCATATGAAAAGCCTGTTGTGGCCTTCACATAGCACGACAGACAGTCTTTAACCCAGACTGCTACGTTTACATAGAGCACATCTCATGAAATATGGATGAAGGCTGTCTATAGCACTGACCTACATTCTCCTGCGAGCTTCTCTCCTCTCACATAGGCAAACATGCTGAGTGGCAGAATTAGGAGGCTGCATTCTCTGCAAGAGAATTGGTTGTTTTTTGTGGAAAGGGCACCGGTTAAAAAAAAAGGAATTTCTTTTGTTTCTTTCTTTTCAGGTGAAACGCACTTTATTTATAAATGGCATCTCTAAATATGCAGAGGAGACCCAGATAAAACAGCACTTTGAGTAAGTTGTCCATTTGATTGAAATAATGCTGACTTTAATTTTATCTTATCAAGGGTTTAAAAGTGTTTTTGATATGTTGCAGCGTGTACTGCAATTGCAGTATGTTGCAGTATAATCACATAAAAGTCCATATTGTGTAGCTCTGTGTTCCACTGTCAGTACTGTAGTGTTGTCTTTATTTGCTAATATACGATATCTGTGGATGTCTATATAGTGATGTTAACCAAAACACATAACGCACTCCATCCAAACTCAGCAACCAACTGTTCCGCCAGCCTTAAGCTTTTGGTGCTGCTGTTAGTTTGCGCCATCAAGCATATACTGATCTTGTGTTCCACATCCACCTAAGTGAAGAGCAGCAATGGTTAAATCCAACAGTCTCAATCTGACATAATTGTACAAACAGAGAACCAGATTAGCGCCTTAAATTCAAGTCATGAGGCTGGTGTGCCAAAGCTTCGGTCGCCAAAAATAGTTGCAGCAACAGGCTGCAAAGAGACTGAGAATAGTCCTGAATGTCTGCTTCTACCTGAGCAAGAACATTATTAGCTTTAACACAAGAGGATAATGTAGTTTAACACTGATTTTGTCCAGTTAAACACTGTTCTGTATTAACTAATCTATAGAATAAACCACGTTAAAGTCTGTAATGTGATTTTGTATTTAATAAGTAAATGTATATAGGTGGCGGTCTGTAAGGCCATGTGGCTTCCTTAGTCAGTGTTCAGGCTAATTGGTTAATCCAATGTTCCACTCTAGTGTTTGTGTTGAGTGCTCGGACTGCGGGCTGGTCTGACTTTTTGTTTTTGGTTCTGGTCACACAGGCAGGCCTATGAGAACTGTGTGGTGCTGGAGGCCCGGATCTGCTACAATGTGGCCAAACTCATGGCCCTCAACACCGAAAGGTAAAGAGTCCTTTAAATCTCTTTAAAATTCTTTAATATTCCACCAGTTTACTCTATGTAACTTTAAAGGGCCTATATCATAGAATATTGTATCCTCTTTATCATCTTTTAAATGTAGAGTTGTTGAGTTCACTCTCCAGTCCGAGCAGTCCGTGTATGGACACTAAGCCATGAAAACAACCTGTTCTGAATTCGTTGTTTTTGTAATGTAATAAAATCCCACATATTTTCTTATCTGACTATTCAGCCTGCAGCAGATTTGCCCAGGCCATTCGGGCTGAGGTTCTGAGTGTTTTGGCCCAAGCTGCTGGGCTGAATACGGCATAATACAAGGATGCCAGTCAGAGTAGAGATCATTTATGTAGGCCTGTGTTAAAGACACAGCCTGTTGATTCTAAAGCCTATGTGTCAATCACAAGGCCCATGAGATGGATCAGGAGTGACACACAATCTTATCCAGCCTGCAAAAGTAGTTTAATTTTCTATTAATATTAGCTCGTTTCATGATGTGCTGCACTACAGTCCCCAGCATGCACTGCAACGTAATGTGCTCTGATTTGCCTACCCCAACAGTCTATGTGACAGCAGTTACACCTCAGTTCTACGCAATTCTACACAGTTCCACACTTTGGCTGCAGTTCAGCCAACATAAACACTTAACATCAGCTCAGCAGCTCAGAAACTAAGCCCAAGTCTTAATGAACTTACAGCAAAGAAGGATGTTGGGTGTCTAGTTAAAGTATATAGCTAGGTTTAAAAGACCGAGCTCCTGGGGACAATTAAATTTTGAATATTTCAAGTGTCCATATGATATTTACAGGTGTATAACTGTGTGTAAAAGACTGTGTACTAGAGAATATGACTGGGTGTAAGAGAGTGTGAGAAACGCTGATGCTGTGATGTTGACCAATATCTGGATCCATGAGTCTATGATGGCCGGTCTCTCACGACGTGTGTGTGTGTGTGTGTGTGTGTGTGTGTGTGTGTGTGTGTGTGTGTGTGTGTGTGTGTGTGTGTGTGAAAATGAAATAAATAAATAAATAAATTGAAAAATCAACAGGAAGAAAACGGAGCGCAGTAAGAAGTTTTTCACCGATCTGATGGCGAAGGAACACATGCCCACTATGATCAACCCCAAACCTTGTGGTCACCTGTGCTGTTGTGTCATCAAAGGCTGTGAGGAGGTGAGAACTGACTAATGGTACTGTTACTGGATATATCCAATCCTCTGAAATATGCATTATATAGTACTGCCATGTATTGGCGGCAGCTTAGAAAGGTTTAGGTTGCCCTTAGGAAGAAATTAGATTTTTTTTTTCCTCTCTCAAAAATTTGAGAGAATTTTTTTTTTTTTTTTTTTTTTTTTTTAAGCACAGTTAAATGGAATGAGAGAAATAAGCAATTCATGGGTGCTGACTGGTTAGAAAGTAAAATAAAAGAACATCTGTCGTAGTATAGTGAAAGATGGTTCATTTGAGGGAAGGGATGTGGACACATGAGCAGGAATCATGGGTAAATATTGTAAAATACTCAATCATTCATTTTTATGTTTGTTATGCACTTTTGTAAAAGATATATAATGATAAATTAGATATCATGACTGCTTGAGCTGCTGTCATACTATGTAATACCATGATCGATCAAATTGAAGGAAAATGGGACAGTTTAATTTGACTGTTTTGTTGTAAAAATAAAAATGTATTTTAAAACAAAAATTAAGTCAGCTAAACCTTACCTGCTGTACCAGTGATTTTGCTTGCTGTAAAAAAAATATTCTGTAAGTCAAATTTGAACATGTGGAGAAAAGTACAGTTTTTCTGATTGCCATCCATGCATGTTTTCCAATGGTTGCAAATGCAGGTTCATTATCATAGTTGTTTTTGTGCTGTTCATGGCTTTAGTTTTAGGGGCCAACAACAAAGCCCCCTGTAGGTAGCGCCTGTATGTAATTTGTATATGTAAAAAATTAAAGTGAATCATCTAAAATAGAAATAGCCTTTCCACTGTACACACAGTATGTACACATTTAAACAATATAGTGAATGTGGTGGTTTCATCCTTAATCATGGTGCTATTGAGCAACATAGCCAGAATTCTTACACTGTACTGTAAAAGCATCATATTTTTCAGCACATAGCAAGCTGTGTAGGCTGTGCTGATAGAGGAGGTGTTCTGCATCTGTTCCAGGAGGAAGCAGTGAGCTACTACACGAAGCTGGAGGCCAAACTGAAGGAGGAGTACAGGAAGGAGAAGGAGAAGGTCAACACCAAGCCCCTGGGCATGGCTTTCGTCACCTTCCAAAATGAGGCCATGACAGCCATGTGAGTGACTGCAGTGTGGGTGCTTTTCCAGTGCAGTAAAGTACATCTGCCTATCTATTTAAACACTTTCTCTTTCTCTCTCTTTCTCTCCCTCTCCCTCTCCCTCTCCTTCTCCCTCTCCCTCTCTCTCTGTGTGTGTGTGTGTGTGTGTGTGTGTAGAATTCTGAAGGACTTTAATGCGTGTCAGTGTCAGGGCTGTAAGTGTCGTCAGGAGCCTCGCTCCTCTCAATTCAGTGAGAGCCTCCATGTCTACAACTGGAGCGTCACCTACGCCCCGGACCCCCAAAACGTGCGCTGGTGAGACCCACAAGCACACAGTCCCCAGACACACTTCTCTGTCTCCCACTAGGTCTACAACCTGCTAAGTATACTGTATGTCCAAAGCTGTTTGTGTATACATGTTTGCCATGTTTTCTGACCGTTGGTCATGTTTTGTCAGGGAGCACTTGTCTCTGGGAGGCATTATCTGGTGGATCCGTTGTTTCATCATCAACTGCATCCTCTTCCTTTTGCTCTTCTTCCTCACTACCCCTGCTATCATCATTTCTACCATGGACAAGTTTAACGTTACCAAGCCAGTGGAGTATCTCAACGTAAGCTTGTGTTACTTTATCTAATCACGTCTTACCTAATAATGTGATATTCCTTTATCTTACTTAATCATGTGATGTCCAGGTTCACATGATGAATAATAATGCAATTGAATTATTGAAAGTAGCTTTAAGAAAATAAATAGCAATTTATTAGTGGTAAAGAAGTTTATTTATGCATAACTAAACAACCAACTAAACAAAATGCAAATAGTGGTTCTGACTTGCAGATAATATGAATGTGTGTGTGTGTGTGTGTGTGTATGTATGTATGTATGTGTGTGTGTGTGTGTGTGTGTATGTATGTATGTATGTATATATATATATATATATATATATATATATATATATATATATATATATATATATATATATATATATATATATATATAAACCCCACTCCTCATGTATTTTTGCGTAATTTTGTTTTAATAGACAAATAGATATTATATAAGCAAAAACTGGAAAAGATAACATTATATGGCGACGTGATGCCTGCACATAACTATTTGGACATATTATATGTTTAGGAACAACCACTTTCACCTCCCACTAGAATGATCTAATGTGACCTTGGTTCAGCCAAGATGTGATGGCCTACTGGAATGCTACTTGTGAGTCATCAGACCCTTTGCTCTGGACCATTTCACAGCAGGACCCAAAGTATTTAAGTGTCAAATTTGGGCACTTTGAGATTGGCCACCAGTGGGTAGACCTTGAGGACAGTCAGCTGTGAACTGAGTCATAAGTGTTTTTCAGTGGAAATCAAGGGGAAATCCATGTTACTGCCCACTGTATTTGGTACTTTCTCTCCCTGGAAAGATTACATATACATTAATTAAACACAAATGTACATGATACAAGAGAGTTTCCTAAATATAGGCCTTCCTAAATATTGTACTACTTGGCAGCAATCTGATGTCAAGAATTAATATTGGACCAGTATTGACAGCTGGTTCATATATCAGAGGGAAAAACTGAATGTGTTACAATTACAATTAAACTGAAAAGAATGGAAGCTGATCCATGCATCAAACCGATATTAACAATCATTCCATGATGGTGCTTGACTGGTAGTCAGTACGATAAAGGAGGAGAGGTGACCTCTGCGAGTGAAAATTCTGGTGAGAAAACATCAAACAAATGTTGTCAACCATTAAACTCTGTCGTTTCTTTCCTTCTTAGAACCCCATCATCACCCAATTCTTCCCCACTCTCCTGCTGTGGGCCTTCTCCGCTCTGTTGCCAACCATTGTCTATTACTCTGCCTTCTTTGAAGCCCACTGGACCAGGTATGGAAACTGCCCCCCCCCCCCCCCCCCCCCCTCTCTGCTGACTCCAACACTTTGCAAACTGATTATCTGTAAATAAGACTAGGGTAGTAGACGAGGGCTTAATCTGCTAAACCTAATGGTCCATAATATGATATTAACCCTAATACATTAGTCATTGTGCATCATAAGCCCCTTATTAGTGCATTATGACTGATCACAAATTCATATGTCATCATTTGTAATGTTTGTGAATGGAGAGGTTGTCATTTATAGATTGAGTTGAACTGTAGAGCAGTGGTTTCCAGCTCTGGCTGTGGAATACATTTTAACGTTTCTCTGCTCCCAACAACCCCGATCCTTGTAATTTTGTAACTTGAAGTGGGAGTGCTGGGACCAGTGGCAAACCATGACTATTAGAGCAAGGCCTTCAGTTGGGGCCATAAATGTCCAGACTTGGTCAAAACATTAATACTTTCTGACAAGGCTGACATTAGCTTCTCAGTCCAATTTTCTGTCCCATCTTAAACTGTACAGCAGTTACATTCTAGTGCATCTAGGCAACAGAATGTCCCTGCTGCAGCATTAACGGAAGAAAATTCAGTTTCCGCAGGCCGTTTGAAGAATGTAACCCTTTTGTTTCCTTCCTATACTTAACAGTGAAACGAGAGAAGTACTGTAATACTAGTTTACTAGTTTTCAATTTAAATACAAGCATTAGTTTAAATACAAGCATGTTTCTATTGAATGAAAATGAGGCAAAAATTATAAAATATAAATACATTTATAAAAAGTATAAATTACAAAAATGTACATTTATTAGTCATCAATCATTAGCCGTTCTCTAATGGCCTAGAATTCCATGTGGGTTCCCCTCTGGTTGGGAGCAGGGAAAACACAGAAATGTTCAGTACAGGTACTATAGGACCAGTGTTGGGAACCTGTGCTGTGGACCATAGTTTATCCTCATCCTCACCTTCTTCTGAGGGAGGAAGGCCTTTTCAATAATTGAATAATTATATAGTTTATATAAATTATTACAACCCCAATTCCAATGAAGTCGGGACGTTGTGTAAAACATAAATAAAAACAGAATACGATGATTTGCAAATCCTTTTCAACCTATATTCAATTGAATACACTACAAAGACAAGATATTTAATGTTCAAACAGATAAACTTTATTGTTTTTTGCAAATATTCACTCATTTTGAATTTGGTGCCTGCAACATGTTCCAAAGAAGTTGGGACAGGCGCATGTTTACCACGGTGTTACATCACCTTTCCTTTTAACAACACTCAATAAGCTTTGTAGGTGGAATTCTTTCCCATTCTTACTTGATGTACAACTTCAGTTTATTAAACAATAAAGTTTATCCATTTGAACGTTAAATATCTTGTCTTTCTAGTGTATTCAATTGAATATAGGTTGAAAATCATTTGCAAGTCATCGTATTCTGTTTTTATTTATGTTTTACACAACGTCCCAACTTCATTGGAATTGGGGTTGTATAATTTATTATTTTCAGTAATTTTATATAACCTTTTTAAAAACCTGGTGTGTGATGTGATGTTTTTATGGGCCTGTTTCTATTTAGGTTTTTGCTGCTGATGCATGGGAACATTTCATAAGTGTATCAAAGGTTTTACACATTTACCACACACACACACCTTTCCTAATGGCTTGTGGGTAACCATCTGTCTGTCTGCACTGTCTCAAAGACATGAGAAAAACAGGCCCATAGCAGCCTGTGAAATTTTGCTGACTTTTTCTCCTTTGAAGTACAGAGCTATCATTGACATTTTGCTGTACTCTTTACAATATTTACTTCATAAGAAAATCTTGTGTTATCAGACAATAGCTTTCTAAGCCACATATCCTCCGGGGTCAGACGGTGTGCAGATTTAGCATTTCAGGGCAATTTAGCATCTCCGGTTGGGCTGGTTGCATGCTTTTGGACTATGGGAGGAAACCCACACAGACATGGGGACACATGAAAACTCTGCAAAGAAAGGACCTTGGTCACCCAGCCAGGAAAACCATCAAAGCCCTTCCTGCTGTGGGGCGACAGTACTGTTCACTGTACCACCATACCACCCCTATACATTGACCATCATACACTAATCGATCTGCTCAACATTTTTGACACACCTCATCCTCTAGACTGGACACACCAGTACCATCATGCCACTCAGTGGCATCGGACCAACACAACAGTTCTCACTGAAAGTGACTCTCCCTCTTCCTGGGCAGCAGAGTGTGCACAGCCATAATCCACGTCTTTGCTAGGGCCGCCTGAACCAGGCTAAGAGCTGAGCACTATTGCAGCTTGAATGAGGCGTAGAAGGATTTAGTGAAGCTCTGTTGTCGTCACTGAGAATGTAGGGCTTATGGAAAAGATACTAGTATTGAAATTTGGCTTCTCCTCTGTCTGTCTGTCTCAGGTCAGGCGAAAACAGGACTACCATGCACAAATGCTATACATTTCTCATCTTCATGGTTCTTCTACTACCATCACTGGGCTTTAGCAGGTATGTCTTCTCTCTCTCTCTCTCTCTCTCTCTCTCTCTCTCTCTCTCTCTCTCTCTCTCTCTCTCTCTCTCTCTCTCTCTCTCTCTCTCTCTCTCTCTTCCATTCTTTCACTTTATTTCTCCTCTCTCTTACATGCTTGCTCTATCTTTCTCACTCATTCTCTATTCCTTCCCCCTTTTTCTTTATCTCTTCAGTTTTATGTCTCTTTTGGTCTGTCTAAGTGAGGAAAGCATCAAAAGTTACGACTTTCACCTGTTGAATAGCAGCTATAACTGAACAAAACCTTGCTTTGAAGTAATACCAGCTCCTAAACTGTTAATGAGCCCTTGGCATTCCTGTGGTAGCAAACTTTAAACACCTCCAAATAGTTGACCAAGCTTAGGAGAACATTTCAGTGTCATATGAATCCAGAATTAAAATTCAGGAGCGAAGATAAAAGAATGAATTAGAAAATGGAATAAAATAATAAATGAATATAGTGCTAATGTAAAGTGCAGTGAGAATAAGGGAAAATAAAGATGATCACATCCTGAGATCTAGCACCTCTGAAAGGCTTTTTGCTAATTAAAATGAAAGCACAAAGTACAGAGATCAAAATAACAAATAAAATCCAAGATAAAGTGCAGTGAAGTGTTTAAACTGCTTAAAATTAAAATAAAGTGTTAAAAAAAGGAAGATATTAAAATGGTGACTATGGCAAGCAGACTTTTTAAACAGTTAGCAGTAGCAGTTTTAGTCATTGCTTGGATCTTGACAGATTCCCTGCTCAGTCACTGATGAGGTTAGTTCCTTCGCAAAAGAGATTTAGCACATTGTAATTGCTTTAGTAAATCAGGCTGAGCTAAAGTTGGTGGGAAAAGGCTCCTTAAACAGACCATCAATCTGCATGACCTCAGAAAAAGTAAGGTGACTGGTGAGCAGTTCAGCAGTAGGCTCGTCATGACTTCTTTGAGTTTCTGCCTAAGAAAGATGGATCCATTTTTGTTGTATTTCATTAGTGATGTTCTCTTTTACATTGATTTAATGTTGTTATAGTAATGTAATAAAACTATTATGATATTGCAGACGTTTTGAAGTATCATGTGGTTTAAGTTAAAGCAGAAAATTCCTGAAAGCTAATTATGGCTTTGTCGTCCACAGTCTGGATTATTTCTTCCGCTGGCTGTTCGACACCCAGTTCCTGGCGGTAGGCACTGTCCGATTTGAGTAAGTGAAACATTCTTCATGTCTCCACACAAGTGAATTAGCACAAGTAGACTGTTTATAGGGATCATCTATGTGGAGTCTTTTTCATGTAAAGTCATTTGCGGTTATTTTGCCTTTTATTCTTTCAGACACGGCAGCAAGTTTTGGCGCTAATGTAGCCAACAAGTGGTGGAAGTAGAGACAGCATGATAGCACTTGCTCTGTTATAGCAGTACAGATATATTGAAAACCCAATCGTCTGATATTGAAGCAATTTAGTTACGGTGATCATCTAAAAGTAGCATATCATGTTTAAAACTTATTACCATCCCAAAGGAACAAGTATGCAGAAAACAACACAGTGCTGGTTTGTACAATTTCAGGATAAGTTTGTTACAGGATGGGATCACACCTGTTCTTCATTCCTCCAATATGTGATCCAGTCTCTCTCTCTCTCTCTCTCTCTCTCTCTCTCTATATATATATATATATATATATATATATATATATATATATATATATATATATATATAGCTTTCTATGCTGCTTACTTGCAGAGATTTCTCCAGATTCTGATATGATATTATCTGATGATATTATGGACTGTAGATGATGAAATCCCTAAATTCCTTGCAATTGCACATTGAGAAACATTGTTCTTAAACTTTTGGACTATTTGCTCATGCAGTTGTTCACAAAGTGGTGAAACTCACCCCATCCTTGCTTCTGAATGACTGAGCCTTTCAGGGATGCTCCCTTTTATGCCCAATCATGACACTCACCTGTTTCCAATTAACCTGTTCACCTGTGGAATGTTCCAAACAGCTGTTTTTTGAGCATTCCTCAACTTTCTGAGTTTTTGTTGCCACTGTCCAACTTCTTTGGAATGTGTTGCAGGCATCAAATTCAAAATGCGTGAATATTTGCAAAAACTATAAAGTTTATCCATTTGAACATTAAATATCTTGTCTTTGTAGTGTATTAAGTTGAATATAGGTTGAAAAGGATTTGCTAATCATCGTATTCTGTTTTTATTTATGTTTTACACAACTTCATTGGAATTGGGGTTGTATAAGAGGTCATTTTTCAGCATCAAAAATGAAAAAAGCAAAAGAACATATTTAACTGAAGCTTCAATAACTAAATATACTATCAAAGGTGCAAGTATCTAGTGTGCCTCCCCCTCCTTTGCCCTTATTGTGGCAACCATTCTTTTTGGGACACTTGTTTCTGCATGGATAATTTTCCACACCTCCAAAGTTCAGTCTTAGAAGTTGGTTGTATTTTCTGCTCCTCACAATGCAAGAAATCTCAAACACATTCAGTGATGTTGAGGTCTGGACTCTGGAAGGATCAGTCCACTGTTCTGAGAACACCAGCAGTTTCTTTGTTTGATTTAACAGTTTTTATGATTTTTTTTTTTTTTTTTTTCTGTATCCTTTTCTCAGTAATGGCTTCTTGACAGCTATACATCCTTTCAGACTCCTAGCACGGAGTTGCATGGTTTATAAAAAAAAAAATTCTCTACATTTTTGTAACATTTTTTTGACCTCCAGTTTTGGAAAGTGTTTTGTTTTTCTTTGACTTTCTCCTTCCTTATGAAAGTGGATAATCTTATATCTAATCTTTTGAAAAGTTAGTAACTTGTACTAAATGGCCATATTTGATGTAAAAGTATATTATGCTTTGTCTTTGACTTTTGCACAACACTGTGTGTTTTGTATAGGTGAACATTCATGTCTTGATTTTGACAGGCTTTAGCTTAGTTTGTCCCATAGCATTGGGCTGACGCTAGCAACATTTAGCTACTAAAATTAAACTAGGAAAGAAGAAAAAAAGCTGTTTCCAGAGCTTTCACTAAACACAGGCAGAGCTGATGTTCTCCAGATGTTCTTTAGTTGTTGTTGTTGTTGTTGTTGTTGTTGTTGTTGTTGTTGTTGTTGTTGTTGTTGTTTGTCTGTTTGTTTGTTTGTCTGTTTGTTTGTTTGTCTGTTTGTTTGTCTGTCTGTTTGTTTGTCTGTTTGTTTGTTTGTCTGTTTGTTTGTTTGTCTGTTTGTTTGTTTGTCTGTTTGTTTGTTTGTCTGTTTTTTTTTACTTTTGTCCAAGGGTTAAATTTGAATCTGTGTTGCTGGTAAATCAAGTGTCAAACTCAACACTCACATTTCTCTCCCCTTTTCTTTTCTGCTTCTTCTAATGCAGGTGTGTATTTCTCCCTGATAACGGAGCCTTTTTTGTGAATTACGTAATAGCATCTGCATTCATTGGTAACGCCATGGATCTGCTGCGAATTCCTGGCCTTCTTATGTACATGATCCGCCTGTGCCTCGCTCGCTCTGCCGCCGAGAGACGCAACGTCAAACGGGTAACACCCCTTTACATTGGTTTTCTGTTAGTTTTGTATTGTTTGTGTGTTTGCTTTGATGTTTGCCGTCATATCCGCTGAGATAATGGCTGACAGCGGTTTTCAAACTGTAGCTTATTAGACTATTTGTGTGACGCTGTATCGTCGTTATTATGCGGCCTGGACCAGCAGCTTGGGTGAAGCTGCAGCGCAGCAGGGGCTCTCTGGACTGGGGACCTTAACAATGTGACATTGCATGATCTTGGCTGGCTGCTTGATACTGCAACACAGCTATGAAGTTGCCAGGGCCGGAAGTGCTTGGCTGCATGAGCAGCGCTACGCCGCAGATACAAGTGCTCTCAGGCGGGCCGCTTGGGTAACGCTGCATTGCAGTTATGAGGCTGCCTGGACTGGAGTGTTCGGCTGCAGGAAAATGCTACCCCTTTGTGGCGAAGGACATCTTCAGCCTTCAAGGCTTCCCAGGCAGGCCTCCTGTGTGATGCACCGTAGTTGCAGCGTGAGACTTTTCCTTGCCGCTAAGAACTCTCTTCTTTTGCTAGCTGTGGGAACTGTGGTGTGTGTGTGTGTGTGTGTGTGTGTGTTCTCTATTGTTGATTATGTATTGATTCTAAAGCGTCCTTGAGCATGGGAAAGGCGCTAAATAAATGAAAGGTGATGATGATGATGATGATGATGATGATGATGATGATGGTGGAAAAAGTCAAAAGAAATCAAAAGTCTTCCAAAACCAACTATCACCAATACATGTGCTGGAAGCATGAACGTGCTTTATGCATGGCGTTAAAGCACAGTATATCACATGATATAAATACTATGTTGACATACAATTTTGATTATGATTCATTAATTCCAAAGGCTTAAATGTAAGAAATTGTGAGCGAAATGATTGGACTTTATTGCTCTTTTTTTTCCCTGTTTGGAGGAAATGCCTTATAGCTGTGATTACTAATTTGTTTGTCAGAGCCCTCACACGTGAGACTGAAATTCAAAGTTAGGCCCACTTGTGAATTTGTAGTGCCCATCGGTAACAGTTTGCTGCTACTGATGTGTATCCTTTTTTTTATTATTTTTTTTACTTTACATAACATCAAATTATGTTTAATCTACTTTGCTATATTTTAGTGGTTGTAAATTGTGTTTGTCTCCATGCAGCACCAGGCCTATGAGTTTCAGTTCGGTGCTGCCTACGCCTGGATGATGTGCGTCTTCACCGTCGTTATGACATACAGCATCACCTGCCCAATCATCGTGCCCTTCGGTGAGCAAGACTTGCCTCCACACTCATCGCAGCCCATTCACAAAACCAGAGCAGCCAGAGAGAGAAGGAGAAAGGGAGAGAGGTGCCGGGTGGAGTGAGTAAAGGAACCAATAGGATTCAAGGAAGAGGGAGGTAGAAAAAAACAAGTGAGGATGAGAGCAGGTCGGAGAGCGGTGAATTACATGGTTCGATAAGATAGAAGGACCTGAACAAGAGAACACAAGAAATTGACAGAAAAAGAGAGCAGAGGGAAGAACAAAGCTGGTGATGGAGATGAAGAAAAGGTGGTGAATGAATAGAGAAAAGCCAGCAGTGAGAGAATGTGCCGTTTGTGTGGTGAAGGCCCCCTGCTGGTGGTATTAATAGCAACATTAGGAGTCGCACAGCAAAGGCAGGCAAATACACGCCCTCTTTAAATATAGCTCGTCTTTGGTGCATATTCATTCACACAAACAGAAGAGAGTCTCTCTCCCTCCTGTCTTTCTTTTCTCTCTCTCTCTCTCTCTCTCTCTCTCTCTCTCTCTCTCTCTCTCTCTCTCTCTCTCTCTCACCCGCCTGCTGGCAGTGAGGCAGTATGACTCATCAGGTCATTGAAGGTTCTGCTCTGCAGAAGAAAAGAACAGCAGAGTGTGGCACATGTTTGCTGCACAGGAACTGCTAGCATATCATCGCGGTCTTGAGAAAACCTTTTACCTTTAAAAAAAAAGAAACTTCATACATGAAGGAGGGGGGTCTGGTTCCATTGACTTGCATTAAAAGTAAAGCATGTTTTTCCCTCTCCTGCAAAGTTACCATTTTCAAGTCAAGAAGCTTTTATCATTCCATCTATGTACACAGTGGAGTGAAATTACGTTCCTCCAGGAACCACATGGTGCAACAAGGGACAAAAAGTACAAAGTGTGAATGTGCAGACAAAAAAATAAACTAGAAACAATAAATATGATAAATTAAACAGACATTAGACACAGTAAACAGACAGGACAGTGCAGCACTGACACAGCACTCATTCTGGACCTGAGGTAGTGGAATATGGTGCAGAGATATTTAACATTTTAGTTCAGTCCTTGTGAGTTTAAAAACCTGATTGCTTGAGGAATAAAGCTGTTGCAGAGTCTGGCAGTGGTGGCACGGATGCTCCGGTACCTTCTGCCAGACGGCAGCAGTGAAAAAAGTCAGTGTGATGGATTGATGGGGTCGTCCACAATGCTAGTGGCTTTCCGGATACAACATGTGGTGTAGATGTCCATGTTGGAGGGGAGAGAGACCCCGATGATCTCAGCTGTCCTCACTATATGCTGTAGGGTTTTACGGTTTGAGATGCATATGAGGTTTTGTTCCAACAGCAGCAATATTTTAACAAATATTAAGCTTTATCTTTGCATTTCAGTTGATTTTAAATATTGTGTGTTGCTCATGATAAATACTTATTCAGTCAATTGACAGTAACAATTTCTTAAGATGGTCATATGGGCTCATCTTTTAGGTAACTTTAGCAATCAGCAGGAGAACAAAGGAAGACAAAAGTGGTTTATATTGGGCGAAGTACTTTTATAGTCATATTTTATTGAAGTGTGTTTAGCACAATAGCTTTCAACTAAACTACACAAATATACATACATACATAAAGAGAGAAGGGAGGCTGCGTTCCTCTTTGATCTGCATGTCAAATAAGTCTTGTCTGTTTGACTGTAGGTCTGATGTACATGCTTCTGAAGCATTTGGTGGACAGGTATAATATGTACTATGCCTACCTGCCCTCCAAACTGGACAAGAAAATCCACTCCGGAGCAGTCAATCAAGTGGTAGCTGCACCCATCCTCTGCCTTTTCTGGTTACTGTTTTTCTCCACTGTACGCACAGGTGAGGAGGGTTTGTCAGAGGGAGGATTTTATCAGTACAACTAATCCATACTGCTTATGGAAATGGTACTTTACCACTATCAGTCAGATCATTATGAGGACAGAGATTTACAGAGATGTACATGTAGAGCCCATAATCATTCAGTATGTTTTCCTTTTCACTTTTCTGTCTCTTCCTCCCTGCGTCCTCTCCCTGGCAGGCTTCGTGACTGCGACATCCCTGTTCACATTCGTGGTGCTCATCATCACCATCGTGGTTTGCCTGTCGCACGTCTGCTTCGGCCACTTCAAGTACCTCAGCGCTCACAACTACAAGGTACGGGTTGCGCCGCTCAAGGTAGGCCCTCACTGGCCCTAGATTAGGAGTCCAGCTCGGCTGGAGCAGTTAGCCACGCTAGGTTCTGACCCATGCTTAGAGCAGTGATACTAATACCTCCTTCCCTCTGTCTGTCTGTCCGTCTGTTCCTTCAGATCGACACCAAGGACACAGAAGTGGATGGCATGGAGAACGGACGGCCAGCGCGCTCCTCCCCCTCCAACAAGTCACAGGTGACTCCTGTCTCATTAACTTTTCCACTGGAATTATGAGGCTAATGTAGCTAACAAGTAATAGAAGCTTACAACCACCAGTAACCACCAGACTGCATGCCTGTGTCACATTTTTGTTTTTAGATGTTAAGTAATCTTTAATAAACTTGCATCTTTAAGTGGTTTCTGGTACTGTATTAAATAATTTTGTCTTTAAATATACACACAAGTATGGGAAAAAAATCACATTTCAAGATGACTATATGATAAATTAGGAATATCACATATCATGCCATGTGTTTTATTTAAGGGGTAGCCTACTATTAGAATAGATCTACCAGAGTATATGGATAGACTAGACTCCTCAATGGCCTTGTAAGTCAGAGCATCGAGTGACATTCAGAGGAAAATAAAAACAGATCAATTTTGGAACGTTTCTGTTTATCACAGGGCTTCATAGCAGCAGTTTTCTAAAATCCTTTTCATTTTTCACATAGAGTAACTTGGACCCTAATTTCCCAATATGGGCATAATGTGGACTGTGTTTTTTGGTGTGATCTTCTGGTTGTTCTGGGGTACTTCTAGGAAACTACTCTTAATTTTTTTCAGCTTTGACCCCAAGGCTCCTTCACTTTTGACATAATATTTTGACTATTTGATAGTCTGTCAAATGGCATCAAACATCATAAGCAAATCTCCTAAATACAGGTTGTAAGTTTCCATTACTTGTTAGCTACATTAGCCTCATAGATCTAGCACAAAAAATAACGTTCCTGACTATATTTGGAAGGAAAATTTTGACTTTTTGATTCAGATATTTTGCACAGTACTTTATGACTAACAGATACTTCCTTCCTCCTCTGTTCTGCAGCAGCAGATGTACATCGCCCAGGTCTTGCAGGGCCCGAACTGTGACGAAGCGGGCGGGGGCAGTGGAGAGGACGACGGCCAGGGGTCCTCGCAGGACGAGGAGATGATCAATGCTGGAAACAGCCTCAACGAGGCTGACTTCCAGTCTGGGGAGGACAGCCTCATCGCCAATGAAGTCCACCAGTAAAAACAGCTCTGATGGTGAGGGGAGAGCCGGAGAGAGGAGAGATTAGAAGAGGAAAAGAGGGCCGTGTTGAACTTCTCCGACCCATCACTGAGCTGTCACCTTCTGGAGCTTTCTGCACATTCGTGTGAACCGCGTCATCTCTCTCATGAGCCCAATGAGCAGACTGTGTTGGTTTATGAGGAGCGTTGCCAAAAACTTCACACCAACATGTTCAAGCACAACCTGCACATAGATCTACATTCACACACAGCTCATCCTTACAGACATACATTTTGGACATGTTCATACACATACAAGTAGATAGTAGACAGGTTTACATTGACACACAGACACTTGCACTTTCACGGTTGACTTTGTGCTACAGACTGGTTCTGTGCAGAAAGAGAACAACGGAGAACAGTAATGGTGACCGCTTTAGAGTCTGTGCAAGTGTTTGTGTGATTGTCATTGGGTGTATTTATGAAGTTTTCTTTTTCTATTTATTGTTTTCAAACTCTTGCTGTGGAATGGGAGGCCTGCTACTGCAGCTTCTGAAACTTGTGTTGGGGATTCACAACAACTAGCCTCAAATATTTTAGAGTAGATCTACAGTTCTCCATAACATGGCCAAGCATAGATGAAAGATTTCACATGTATGACCCATTGGAGACTGGAATGTCCAGCTCTTGGTAGTCCACTACTCTCTGCCAGAGACTCCAAAGCCCAGAAGCCTCTGGAAGCGAATAGTGTGGACAGAATCCTGGGCTTTCCTGAGGAACCTGGAGCATCAGATGGGCTACTGAAGAATCTCCTAGCTCCAGGAGACTTTTCTCAGTGTGAAAACACTCGAGGCATTTCATCCCACCTGCTGATCCTTCACTTGTGTTAGCTGCTGCGGAACTGACTTTGTTTGCTTGCTCTATCTGTCTTTCTTTGCCTAAGTGAACAGATTTAAGATTTAGTACTATATCTGGTATTCCAAAGCACATGTGCAATAGAGAAGAGCTTCACAGTGCCAGCCTCTACATAAGACGATGTCTGGCCACCCAAGACTTTACACAATTACTTTCACCCTTCTTGTACAGAAGATGCGCAGTTCTGCAGTCTTGCAGATCACAGGCCTGACTGACCTTCGCAGTCCCAGACACGCCCCTGCAGACGTGCAAGGTGACTCTTATTGACGTAACGTGGTTGGTGTCCATCAGATGGAGCAAAACCTGTGGAGGTTTCAAAGTTCTGGACCACACCAGAAGATTCCACTGGCATTGTGATGACCTATGTTGATACCCCACCTTGGTTTGTTGGTTTTTATTTCTATTTCACCTTAACTACCTTAATGGACGTCTGTTTTTCTATGTTTGAAATGGAACGCTAATGTTCTTGTACTTGTAGCAGACTAGAAACACCAAGCTAGTTGGGTTTAGTTGTACAGTTGAGGAGCCACAGTTCAGGAGTGGAAAATATACTGCTAATTGTCTCCTGAGATGCATTTCTGTTCATCTAGTTTAAAAGCTCACATGGAGAACCAGAAGTCTAAATGTATAACAAGGGAGTAGATATGTCCATGTGTTATATCAGTCAGTCATGAAATGTTAACCAAATACAAAATCCCAACTTCCCTCATTAAATTAATCACAGTAGCAGAAAATCACAATGGATCAAACACTGGAAAGTGGGTCATTTGGACCTGCCATTCAAAACCACTAGTTCAGAGCCTTCTTCAAACTTCCGAGTTCTTCAGATTTGGTTTAAAATTGGATTAACATGTCCATGCTGTGTGATAGCCGGTGCCGCTTGTTTTGTATGAGATGTTTTGAGGAACCGGATGAGTGGTAGGTAGCGAGCTGAAAGACTTGGATGTTGGGCTTCTGAAAAGCCTCTAATCACTCTGATGACATGAGATATGCATTATGATGGAGCAAAGCTCAACAGGATGATTCCATTTCTAAAAGATTTTGATAGTAGTCGTCCTACAATAGTCCTGTCAACGTACATGTAGCCTCTAAGGAGATCCACTAGGGGGAGTCATCACTCCACAGCACCAGTGAATTAGCATTACTTCAGGTCACTTTGTGCCAGCTACAATACCAGACTTTTTTTTTTTTTTTTTTTTTTTTTTTTTTTTTTTTTTTTTGGTGTTTGGTAACTTTTATAAAGCTTAGTTATGCAAGTGATCATGGGTGTGCAAGTGCATTATGTGAGTTTTTTTTTTTTTTTTGGTTTTGTTTTTGCATTCTGGCTCCTTCTGTGACCTGAAACACCTACATTTGGATTTTACCATAAGCAAAGTGGTTCAGTCATACTGAGCTGGAATCACATCACTTCCTAATGACCATAATGTTGTCCTTTATAAACTGGAATGCACAAGTTCAGTCCAAGTTAGTGCTAAAATCGAGCCTGTGGAAAGGCTTGCACTCTTATCGAAGGTCTTCTTAGAGGTGTTTGTTCACTCTAAAAATTGGCAAGTGAAAACCTCAAAAATCTAGTCAATATATCGTATGTCTCCATTTTTGTCGTTTTTCAGCTTTTAACATAAAATTAAAATGCCTGTTGTCCTTTACATTGTGTGTCAATTTAATGAAAAATGGACAAACAGAAATGGCCAAAATATATATAAAAAAAACATCTGGTTCCATTGACTTACATTAAAAGCAAAGTATGTTTTTTTTTTTTCCTTCTCCTGTAAAATTACCATTTTAGAGATGTGAGGTTTTGTTCCGACAGCAGCGAGTATATAAAGTTTCACATTATCTCATAATGAGAAGAATTTTATAAGATTATTGGAATGAAGTTCTAGATGTATTTTACTTACAATAGACCAAGACACAATTGCTAGATAAATTGATTTAAAACCAGTGAGTCAAATAATAAAGAAATATTCCATATGCTGACTAGATTGTTGAGAATGTCATTTAAATTGCCAATATATTATCTTTGCTGGGTTACTACAATATTTATCATTATCATCATTCTTATTACCATGTCCTTGTTTTTTTCCTTCTTCAGGAGTTTCCCTTTTCTCTCCGAAACTGGTTGCTATCATGATGGTGTTTCTCAAAAAATTTGCAGTGTATTAAGCAGAACTGGATCTAGAACATAACTATGGTACTATTTTAGTGCAGTGTCTTGAGGAAGTTTTGAACCGTCTCAGGTGTTCTTTATTTTCAGAAGAGAAAAAAAAGTTTACATCTGTGTCTTTGTTGTTGTTATTGGTGTTTGTTGCTTGTTTATTTTTACGTGTCCCTCATTTCCAGGCTTCTCATTGGTCGACACAAAAGTAACCTGTGAAAGCTGTAGCTACATAGCTCATCTGAACCTGTAGTGTAGGAGATGATTAGACGCCATTGCCTAGACTCGCTCTCGCGTAGCTTTCGCACGTATCCGGATGCCGTAGCTACATGCTGGAGATACTGATGCAGATTTGTGTCTGTCTTTGAACAAGTTTGGAAGGATGGAGGGTGCAAGTACATACGCTCCTTCAGGATTGTAATGCACGTTAACACTTAAGGGTGATCTCGACTCGTATGAAGGTCATTTCTAGTTCCTGGTTTGTTCGGCCTCTCTTTTGTAGCTAGACTACCGAGTTAGTGAAGAGGAGCGCAAGATTAAGTCACGACCATGAAACGAAAAGGCCCGAGAGTATGTATTTATTGTTGTTATTATTATCCTTTTTTGTTTGTTTGTTTTTTGTAAATTGTTGGCGACACTGTTTGGTGACACAGAAACCTGTTGAAGCTTTGAAGTATTTGATACCAGTTCTGTATTAAAAGGTATGTGGGTAACTAGCTGTAACTAATGCTGTTGTTTCATGAATTTTTAATCACCACTTGACTTTTTTTTTTTTTTTTTTTCATCATAGCCAACCAATTTAAGTTATAAAATGAAGAATGTCTTTTAGAATTGGGGGGGGGGGGGGGGGTGCTTTTGAGCTGAGAAATGTATTGGATTTAGCTAAAGAAGAAATGAATGGATGTAAATATGAATTGTCTGTTAATACCCTTCAGTTACGGCACTGTCATTGTGATAGTGTTCCAAAGCACATATGTACAGTTTGTATAAGTCTTGAATAAGAGGAGGGACTGAACAGGATATGTAAAATATTATGGGTTTTTTTTTTATTATTATTTGTTCCTGTCTGCACCATCAGTGCTAGTTTCTGCCACTGATAGAAATACAAACTCGAGCCAGCCAGTAGTCTTATTTGGAGCTGTAGAGTTCGGCTGTGTGTTTAGGTATTTCTTTTTACCTTTTTTTTGTCTGAAAGTCATCTCTGTGGTGAAGCATTTGTCACATCTTCAGTTCCTTGATCAATAAAACTTGGTATTCATCCTGTGGGCTTGTGTCTTGTCCACTTTAACATGGCCAGCAGATGGCAGTTTAGGTTAATGATGATGCTGTTCAGCTGCATTATAAACTGTGTCTGTGGGGGGTGTTATACTTGTCCATTTTGACTGAATATAAAGAACAACAAGTTATTATCTGCCCAGGAGATATTTCTGAGTAAATTAGATATAAAGTAATCCACTCACATAAGAAAATTTACTAAAAAAGGAGTTAAAATGAGATGAGAAAATTGGACTTATAACAACTTGTGGAAGACCTGGTAGACTCGGAAACTGTCAACATCAGATAAACAGCACTTAAAGCTTTCATCTTCGAGTAAAAGGAGAAAATAAAGCTCCACTCTCGATTCAGATCTGAAAACGTCCACAGGTGGTCCTGGCCATCCTTCCACTGTGAGAGGACACACAACACTGTGGGTACATGTGAATGTGCTTGGGATTATTTAAGTCGTTGAAACGGAAAATGCAACCAACTTGTAAGACTGAACTTTTTAGATGTTTTTCCCTTATTGATATAGTTTAAAAATACCTGTTGTTCTTTACATTGTGTGTAAATTGCATGATGAATAGCCTGGTTCCATTGATTTACACTACAAGTAAAGGAGATTTCTTTTTTCTTTCTCCTATAGTTACCATTATGTAGATACTAGGTCCTATTCCATAGATGGATAGACAGATCTTGGTTTGGATTGAATTAAAGGAAAAGTGTTTTCTGAATGAAGTGAGTCCTTTTCCACTGTAATGGCTTTGTGTCAACCACCACTGACCCTCCCTTTAAAGGGCAGTTCCTCCAATTTTTCAGTTTTTAATCATTGAGATATAAAGTCATTCAGGGTGGTGTGGTGTAAAATGCTCTCTTCTAGAGAAACTCACCACAGCCTTTTTATTTACTGCCCAAAACTGCCAGTGAACCAAGACATCTCCCGAGTTTCTTTTTTTATGATGGTAAAATAGTGGTTTTCTTTGGGGACTGTTTTATATCCTCATACTCTGCATGTACCTTCAGCTATGAATGAATTTTAAAACCCATGTTTTAGGCCAAAATCTTCTCTCAGCTGTCATAAAACAGAGTCTCAACATAAGGAAGCATATTTGTAACTTTTTTTTTTGTAATAACTTTCTGCAAAGTAGCTTTTAGAGCCTTAAACTTTTCAAATTTCTGCTTATTATCACTACCACTATGAGTAATTGTGACGAACATTTACTCAAGAATGGAATATTTCATGTCAAATCAAATAACGTCAAAAATGACATTTACATCTTAATAATTGAATTATGCAGGAATTTAGAAAAATCAGCGGAGTTACATGATTGAAATGCATTATTTCCCACTATGACAACATGGCACTAGCCACCATTGAGCCTCTCTTTAAAGGAATCATCAATGAAACAACAAATTTCTTTGATGTAGTTGTTCAGCTGAGAAATGTTTGGAGTTTTAGGCTAACATTGCTAAGAAACACTAGTAGTCACCCAAATAGCCCAATAGCTGTAAAAATCACTAAAACTTTCTTTCAAAGCTGCCCACAGTGGAGAAGTGACACTGTCTTAAAGCACATCAACAAGTCTCCAGTGAAGACCTGGATGAAGATTGAGTGAGTTTGTGTTTTTTTTTTTTTTTGTTTGTTTTTAATAAGCAGAAATGATTGGGGCTATTTTGGTGACCACTGTTGTGGTGTTTGTTAGCGGTGTTAGCATCACTGCTCCAGTTCCAGACTAAAGAAACACAATTTACCATGTGTTTTGCTGATCAACTGACCTGTCATAATTAGAAATGTGGTTAAATTTGATTTTGTACTGAACTGGTCCTTTAAGCCTGGCAAATAATAAATCACAGTGTTCTGGTTTTGCACATTGCCATCAACCTGCTTGTATTCAGTTCTGATTGTAGGTTCCCAGCCCTGGTTTCAGGAATACGCCCTGTCCTGCTTATGTCTTTTATATACTCTAACACACCCACATCAGCTCAGTAAGGGCTTTCAAAGAGCTCAGCAGTTTGGATTTGATAAATAAAAGTAGATGAAACTGATGGAGTACATAGTAATATACAGGTGTTTATTAATGAGGCTTATGTTGTGATATTTTGGTTCATTTGTAAAAAGTGCACAGAACATGTAAAGCAGTATAGAATGGACTTTTCAGCTCTGTATGAGAGGTAGAGTGTACATGTGGTCATCTCCTTATATTAGAGTCAGAATTCTGCTTTGAGGTTTTACAGCATCCTCACAGCAGCTGTTTACTGGGCCTGCAGTTTCACTGTTAAGCCTGCATGCAGGGTCAAAATAACAGCGCTGACGGCTGCATAAAACTAAAAGTGGTTGGGAAATGACTAGAAAATCATAAACTAAGCTCTGCATGAGAAGCAACAGCCACTGACATGAAGAAAAGTGTTTATGCCTCTCAGTGCTTTTAGAATTACATGTGAATGTTCAGCTAGTCTCTACTTAAAGAGGAATTATAATATATAATAATAATATATATGAGTATACAAAGTCCTTCTGAGTAATTTGATGTGAAATGGTTGACTGTAGAGAAACTGAGTTTGTGCCTTTACAGTGATAGAAAGCAGGGTTTTATAAATTTTTTATATATATATATTGCATACCTCTATGTCTAGTATCAGGCAATGAATTTGTTACCCCACAGTGTAATACATTTCTGTTTTTAGAGGCATTAAACACTTCAGACGTCTGGTTCCTATCACAACACATGTAAACAAATCTGTCTTGGCAAGTTAGAACGGAGCATTTCACATTTCACAAGCACTCTGAAGGACTTTGTTTACATCTCAACTATTTATTTATAAAGAAATTTTGAAAAAATGGTGGAATTCACTCAAGCCATTTACCACAAACACGTTTTTTTTTCTTTCTTGGGTTAAAAAACTGACCATGTAATCTAATGGAAATGGTAAAACTTGTCAAAGTCTCATCTACAATGTCTTCACTTCATCAATTCAATAGTTCAGTTCATATAAACGCATGAAAAACAGAACATAAAATAAAATTCGATTTTACTTGAGGTTGAGGAAATAAAAAAATGCCATGACACTAAATCCTGTGACATTAGTGGAAAAACAGGGTGAGGTGTCAAAAGTTGCTTCAAATAACTTCTAGTGTTATTACAAAAATATGAAATTATATGAAAATTAATGTTTTGATCAGCGTCAGTTAGTATAAAGATTATTATATGCTAGAATATTATTTACTGTAAATGTCACACCTTCATAGAAAGTGTTTTCATAACTGGAAATGTCCAACACACACGTTACACTACAGCCTAATAACTAAAAATATCGTGCTTCTTAAGAATAACTCGGTTTTGTATGATGTTCATATAAAAAAAAAACATTTCAAGGCAGTTGCAGTGAAATATCAACATTTAGAAAATGTCTACAAGCAAATGAAATGCGGTTTTTACAAATGACTGGTGGTTAAATTCTGCACTCATGGTCTGAGGGAGGTAGCCTTATTGAGCTTCACAGTCGGAGCATTTAGCTCCTTCTCCAGTTTAAAGATATGTTAAGTCGTTGTCCTACAATCTTGCCTTGTCCTTTTTTCTCTATCACACATGCTTTTGAACTTTGAGTAGATGGCTAAACTGTTAAGGGCCAGAGCAAATTGAGCCTAAACCTACACTAACAAGGATTTTTAATGGTAAAACACCATTAACATTGCAGTTTAGCTCAAGACTAGGCTTAATGTCCACAAAACCAGCCCCATCTTGGATCACACTGTGTTCACCATCAAAAACCTGATCTGGAGTAAAAGTGAGGCTGTTTTCTTCAGACAGACATGTAAAACAGTCTCTTCAGGTTTGTTCACTGGTCTTCTCAAATGACCCCTCGGAACAGGAAGGAGAGGGCAGCCCCCAAAGCGAGGCCAAGAGACAGGAAGAAGGCCATGATTGCTCCGGCTGTTTCTGCCTCGTTCCCAGCCACTTTCCTGGATGGACAGAAGAAGAAAGAAACATCAGCCAAAGCACCTTGTGGTGTTGTTTTGTATCCTGCCTTCATATCCCCTTTAAAGGCATGCTTACCCGAAAAATGGAATAGGCACATTATTCCGTTTGGTGTCTGAAGTATAAATGGACCTATTACATTAGCCTTGGAGCATCAGATGCGAACTAAACATGACTTGGCTGACTGAGTAAGTTTCTTAAACCAGTCCTTTAAGACTGTCAAAGCTAAGTGTTTGTTAGCCAGAACCAACAGCTCTTCATAGTAAAGCCGCCAAAGGGACTTTTTGGAAAGATGCGTTAGATGAACGACCTGGTTCCCTAAAGAACCATTCAGTGGATGTTTTTAAAAGAAATATAGCAAATTCAACCAAAACTCAGTTCTACAAAAAAAAAAAAAAAAAAAAAAAAAGAAAATCTGCCTATTGGCTTCTATTATACGTGTGTTTTGAGTCAAAAACACAACATAACACAAATTACTGTCTCTGCTAATCAGTCCCTGTTTCTCCTTACTGTATATGTGTATATATAAATATATATATATATATGTATATGTATATGTATATGTGTGTGTGTGTGTGTATGTATGTATATATATATATATGAGGTCTGATTTGATTGGCTGCCCTGTATTGCGCTCCTATAAAAAAGCAACCCGAGCTGAAACGCTCCTTATAAATTCAGTGTGAATAGGCGGGGCTAAACTACTGTGGGCTGAATACGCTAATAAATGTACATTTTCATGACATCACAAAAATAGTGAATTCAAAACAGGCTGTTTTTGAACTGTGAACTGTACGTTTTGAAACTTTAACTCAATTTTTTAAAAATCCATAATATCAGCGCTTTAAATTATCATGTATAGAAATGTTCTGTCTAGCAGTGGTTCTCCAGCTGGTCCTCAGGGACCCTCAGAGATTCCCCATTTTTGTTGTATCCCAAAGCACTGTGAGAAAAGTTGGAGCAACAATGTGGAGCGTCTGAGGGGCTGTGAAGATCTGAGAACCAGAGGTTTAGGGGAAAAAAGGTGAATCACTCCAGAGAGCCCTTTTGGCACCTTCATTTTTAAAGGTGTAGGACAGAGGTGTCCAGCCCTGGTCCTGGAGAGCTACCTCCCTGCCAAGTTTAGTTCCAACCTGTATCCAATCAGCTGCCCCGCTCCTTACTTAACTCTAAAATATCTGATCCAGCCAATCAGGGACTTGGGAAGAGGTTGACTAGCTGGAGCAGACGTGGCAAATTGAGCCAGGGCTGGAGACCACTGGTGTAGAGGAGGTGACTGAGTTGGACTCACTTGGGACCAAAGCACATGCAGAGGCTGGCCAAGTATCCATTGGAGAAGGCGAAGAAGATCATGAAGATGATATACCAGGCATCATGTTCAAAGAATATGGGAATGCTGTAGCGTGGCTGGACATTACATAACATGAAGAGGGGCACGAAGACCAAGCGGGCCAATAGTAGCATCGGCAAGAGCTTACTGTCCTTCCCAGGCTGAGAGGGTAACAAGGAGACAGAATTAGTGGAAAATACTTCATAATGCATATCAAACAAAATATGAGTCAAATGTGAGCTGCTGTTTATGGTTTTCTTCTGTTGAAGTAAATCAAACCACAAGCATAAATGTTCAAATAATATTACAGTGTTACAAAGGTATTAAATCAGGGTTGAGATGTGAGCAAGGCCTTTAGTTGGGCCCAATAATGTCAACACATGATGGAAAAACAAGGAAAAACACACCTACAACAATGCTAATTTCTGCTAGCGCCCTTATGTGATTCTAATAATATGGTAGCATTAAGCTAATGGTTTTCATGGATTCATATGAACATTTTTGACTGTTGTAGACTGAATATGGACATTTGAAGCTTGTAAGAGACATTTCATGTTTTATTTAAAGCTTGTGACAGACATATTAGCATAAAATTGACCTTGTAGCAGTTTTACAGTGACTCAATAAAGAGCCCTGGCACAGAGGATCTAGAACTTCTAGATAGCCTAGAGCGACGTTTTTCTCAGAAAACTGGACCCAACTTTTGTTACTCAAACATGATTGGTTGTTCCTAATTATGTTGGTGGCTATTTTGAGACATAAGGCTCTCAGTTCAGCAACTAAAGTCCTAAGCAAAAGGAGAATTAGCTTCATTAAGCAGGGAAAAGCGGGTGTTATTCATGAGCAGATGGGCTGATGGGCTGAAGCGCCACCCCAAAACTAGCAACACTGAATGCAAAAAGTCTTGACGTCTCTGAATCAAATTACACTCAAAGTATTACTGGCAAAGCAATACTGAATATCTGTGTTTGAATTTGGTTTAAAGTGAACTGCATCCAGTGGAAGACTTCAAACCTATAATAAGGCCAGTCCTGTATTGGTCACATACAGAACCAACTGATAAAGTTATATTAAGGAAAACGTAAGAGGATTTCTTACCCACATACACACAGCAGTCAAGCTCCGGCCTGCCCAGTCACACACGTTAAAGAGCAGGAAACAGGACACAGGGATGAAGTAATCCCCTGAGAAGGAAGGTGGTCAACAATACCAACAATATCAGACAGACATGGCTTGTAATATGAACTACAGAACTGATATTTTATCCATTTGACCTAAATCTAAAAATAATAATATTTTTTTTATATTTTTTGATCAGTGCCCTGTATTCAAATGAATAAAAGAAACCTGACCATTCTCACACTTGCTAAATACTTTCAGGAAATAGTGAACTTGTACTCAATATATAGCATACAAAATTGTAGGCTTGTACCCTTTTTAATGTCTGAAACAGGTCATTGCCCTCAAAGCATTACCATCATTTTCTAAGACTGTTCTGTGTTTTATGGCAGGGGGTCCCAACCTTTTACAAGACTTGCACTGAAACTAAAAATATATATTGCTAACTATGTCATCCAGGAACTTTGCCAGACCAATCACTGAGCTAAAAATGAAGTTTGATGTTTTATTTCTGCAAATAGTTATTACAACATTGATATTTGCCATATTAAAAACTATTCATTTGATTAAGAATCTATGTATTGCATTGACGTTTTGCAGTCTAAAAAAAAAATAAATTATGACTGCTGCGGCCCCCATAAACTAATTAAGATACAAGCCTAACACTATCAGCTGCACACAGTGACATTATTTCCTCAAGTCTGAAGCAAATATGAGATGGTCAGTCTGGGGTCTTTGGTGATTTCACATGTGTTGTCCCCCATGCATGTGCACATCAGTTTACTCATTTACAGCACAGCCTGAATTTAAGCCTAAAGCACAAATACATGCACACTGCAGCTTACCCCAAGCTCCTCCATTAGCAATGGTAGATTTAACATCTGCAGTGACAGCAGGGAAAGTGCCAATGGTTACTGTGAAGCAAAAGCACACAGAGAAGGCCATCACCCAGATCTACAGAGAAAGGGAAAGAGAGAGAGATGACTGAAAGAGTGAGACATATGAAGATGAAAAAAAAAGTTTTTTGAGCCTTTGAGGCTGAAACTCTCTCTAGAGCTACTCAGTAGTTTAACCTGATTTCATACAACGGTTAGTTCTGGCCATGCAAGCTGATTGGTTGAGATGTGTTCTAACTCTGCCGTTATTTTGGCAGGTTTTGTTTGTGCTGATAACACTGAAGACGCTGTTGCTAAGCAACAAGTTTGACAGCTGTAGGAGACACTCTTCTTACTTTGCCTCAAACAGAAAATGGATACATTTGACCGACAGCCGATTTGGTCCGACTCTGAAGAAGAGACTACACTAAATTCCCAAACTGTCATCACCTCTGAGCAGCTTTTCAGTCAGCAGCTATAACAAAAGAACAGCTAAATAACCTGGAAACAGCCAGAAATTAACCGAACACCATTCGCCAAACGTGTAGTCTGATCTTCAGAGTCTGACCAAATCAGTCTGTGCCATAAATCTGCCACAATAAAAATCAATAAAGCTGCTCAGTGGTGACAACAGTTAGGTGTAAGGAGCTGGAGAACGAACTGCCAGCTGTGCAGTGAGTGGGCGAAGCTCTTTACTCTGACGTAGCAACAAGCTGCTTGTTAAGGAACTATAATTTGGCAGAAGGAACTGCGAACACCAAAACATATTAAACGCCACGTTCACGGCCCAATTTATTCATTTTTTACTTTATTTGTTTAACTGTTGTACAAAAGCGATAGAACACTTGAGGTTGTGTGTTATCACTCCATTGCTTAATCAGTAAGCATTTATGAAAACCCCTACAGTTTTCTTTTTCATTCACAGTAAAGAACCCACACCAGGGTTCGGCAACATGCACCTGTTTTACTGCCGTGCTGCAGCTCCACTGCAAAATGACATGATATAGGTAAAAATAAAAAATCCTCTGCTGCAGTAAAATGAAACTCTGGTGATGCTTTCTAAGTTTTAACAATAAACTGTCTTAAATGCTGGAGTTAATGTAGCCTACAACTGCTAGTCACATAGCAATGGAGAAAACAGTCTCACCTAGCTAGTGTCTAACGAAATGGCAAAGAGAAAGATGACAAACATCGACAATTTGAAGACGATTTAATTTGCATTTATAATAACCCCAGCTGTTTTCTTGATACGTTGCTTCTCATTCCCATTCCACCTTAAATGGTGCAGCAGTTACATTCCGGCACGTCAGACACCATTTAAGGAACGGGAGAATTCGAAGTAGCTGGCGAACGAGAAGCGACTTTAGCCTCGGGAAAAGTCAAACATTGAGAGACATTTTACAGGAAACTGGCAAAGAACCAAGAAAAGTAGCTATAGTTGTGCTAAAGCTCAAAGCAGAGCAAAGTTTGTCTGAATTATAGTTGATATTATATTATTTAGCACATGCAGCAACAACGTGGTTAACACCTCTGCCTTCTACTCTGCAGACTGGGGTTCAATCCCCACCTGGGCAAACTTGGGCAAGACTCCTAACACTGCCTTGGCCTACCTATATAAAATGATCAAATTGTAAGTCGCTCTGGATAAGAGCGTCAGCCAAATGCCATAAATGTAACCATAGTCACAGCCCAGATGGTAAAATGGGAATAAATTGTTGTGGCTCCCAGTTCATGTTGAGAGGACAAAATGGCTCTTCTTAACATTTGGGTTGCGATCCCTGATCTACACTTTTTAAAATATGGAGGGTTCTTTGGAATGATACTGTTCTATAAAGAACCTTTCAATGAATGGCCCTTTTAAAACTCAGTTCTAAGACTTTTTAGGAAATTAATAGTGCTTTCTCTAAGTTATTCACTGCAAACGAGCCTTCAAGACCTTCGATTTTATGGCTATTGAACGTAATCAAAGTGCAGTGCAGATATATAGAGAGAAATGCAGAACTGTACCTTTTTAAAGATGTCTACAATGGAAGGACTCTTCTGAACGTCCTCACTGGTGCTTGCGCCTTGCTTGTTTTCCTCTAAAGCAGGTTCAAAACATCTCACATTGATTTAAAACCACAAACTTGAGTGGAAATCCAAAATACACAACCAAAATACAAAAGTACCTTTATGCAACAAATCCATCTTGTTCTCCTCATCTTGTTCAGGACTGCTATGGCTTTTTTCTTGGTAGTACTGGAAAAATTCCTACAACAGGAAAGAAGGTGCTTCTTTACAAGTGCATGGAACCACTGTTCCTATTGGCAGCGTCCGGTTTTACACTCACCAGTTTGGGGAGAGCAATGTAAGACAGGATAGCGAGGCCTATCACGGCACAGGCCGTGATGAAGTAGCCAAAAGCACTGTCTGTTATAGCAGAACCACCTGAGGAACAAGAAGACAGCAGGAGAAGGAGATAAAAAACATATTTAGTTTAGACGTTGTAGGAGGAGGGCTTTTAGAAGATGTTTTTGAGGTATATTATAAGCCTATTTTTTATGGAATCTTACTAGCGATGGCGCAGATCATGGAGAAGGCAGCGAAGGTGCCGGCCAGCCCCTGGCCACTCATGATTGGTGTAGTGTAGGAGGCAGGCAGTGTACCAGCCATGCCGAAAAGACTACCCTGCAGAACAGCTCCAAACGCTGGAAGAGAAGTGAGGACACATAAATGCACTGTTGATCACACACATGCACAAGTGCTTGGCTTTTAATGAAGTGATTTTGAGGCAGCTAGATACAAATGTCCAATTGGGAACCCTCAGGGCAGTGAAAGCCTAATAATTTCAGTCACCATCCTAGTTTATTTAACTCTGGAAGTGTTGTTATTTGTAAGTTTTGCATGGAAACAGAAGGGTTAAAATCCTTGAAATGGAGGAAAAATCCTGTAGTATCTTGGTTGATACAGTCAAGCTAGCTCTCCTATTGGTTAGAACTTCAGGAGTTGGACTGATGGATTTACATGTTAGAATTACCATCACTATAATTAAAAGTTGATCCTAGCTCAACCAATCCAAAGACCTAGCTCTAATAGTCATCAAATCCTACAAATGTGCTATGAAAAATTACCATTATAAATAATTATAAATCTTTTTTTTGTTTTGACATTTATAGCCTTAACTTCATGCCTAGCTTGGATAGTCATGGCTCACAGATCATCGACAGCTCACTGTCACACCATATATCTCACAAGTAGACACAATCCAGCTAAATTCTCAAATTATTGCTTATATATGTGTATTTGTGAAGCAACACTCACCATTAATGATGACAATTTTTGCCATGGTGATCACAAAAAAGGGCAAAGGCTCCATAGACAATTTAACCAGGATAGCAGTGACCAAAAACACCAACAAGATGGCAGACAAACTACCCATTATCCTTAGCTTCTGAGGGATTCTGTTATGAGGATAAGGTAAGAGGTAATGAAATTATAAAACATGAACAGTCTGAGAAAAGATGCATGTTACTGTTTCATGCACTCATACATGCATTACATACTGTACATCTGTACCATCTATTCAACTGTCTACCTACTTTATTTATCCAATCATAAATGAACGTGTCCAGACAGCCCTTGTAATTAGTGAATTCAGCTACTGTAAGGTGACCCAGGTGCTCAGTTCTCCATAAAAAAGCTTTGACCACTGGAATGCGTCACCCTGCCCGATGCCAAATGTTGACTACAGGGGTGTGAAGCCCCACCAGCACCAGCAGATTGGTATTTGTGATTCAGAACTAACCATTCAATATCAGTACCTGACCTCACTTATGCTCCTGTGGCTGAATACAATCAAATCCTCACAGCAATGTTCCAACATCTAGCATAAGCCTTCCAAGAAGAGTAAATATTGTTATTGTCGCAAAAGTAGGACAAATTCTCTATTAGAAAAGTTGAAATGTTGGGCACATAATGTATTAGGTCTTTGTTCATGATTGAAATGTCTATTGATGAATAATATTTCACTTGACTTTTTTGAACATTTCAGCAGAAGTGTCCTGGTGCTCTTGCTGTAAACTTGACACCACAACATTCTCCAGACCATCCACCCATCAGTCCAACTTATAAACTAACCAGTGCCCTTGTTTTTCAGATTAATAACAAACAGCTTCAAACTTGCCTCTGGTGTAGAATGGAGTTGAGACAGGTGAAGACTAAAAGTGGGATCATGGCACACAGTGTCATCACATTATTGAACTTGGCTTGCAAAACGCTCCGGTTGTCTCCCTCAGCATCCCCCACAACGGTTGAGTTGTCTGCCAGACGGCTGGTAAAATACTGCAGAGGATATTAGAGTGGATAATAATGCTTCTTAGTATAAAGCATATACAAAGTATAAAGTATAACAATGACTGGAACATTTCCAGTGAACAACAGTTTGCAAGAAGGACAGCTCAGTACCGCTGTGGCAGTCATGAAGAAATTCCATGGCAGTAGAGTTCCTAATCCAAGCATGAAGAAAATCAGCCACACAGCATTGTACCTATAGGATGAAACAAGAAATCAATCACGCTTTGAATTTCAGCTTCAGGCTTGTCTTTATCGTCAATCGTCACTCCTCCGCAAACCACCTCCATTAAAGATATTTCACTCGGTAAAGCAAGATAACTTCACTAACTTGTCTGCAGGTTTCTGTGTGGCCATTTTAGTGTAATGGTGTCGTTTCCAGTTCTTCTCAGTGCTCACTGTAACCTGGAGGGTACAAGAAGAACAGGGAGAGTTCTTCAGGCAAAAACGGACAAAATACAGAATTATTCATTCAAAATGTGAATCAATGACGCCTTTTCGGTCTGGAAACCGTCCTAAGGTGTGTTATCAGCTCAGACAAAACAATGGAAAGTTTATTTGCCTCTGATTGAATCTTTTCATGGTTGATGCAGAGCAAAGCAGACACCTCAATCCTAGAAACTATACTTTTTTTTGTATTGTTTGTTCTTTTGTTTTGATTCACGATATTAAGATCATAAAAGAATAGTCAGTGATTATAATGGTGATTATAGAATAGTGATTATAAAATTTTTAATTGTAAATGTAGAGAGAAAGGAATGTTGTTATGCACCACCTGAAGCATATTTGATTTCAATATCATTATAATTTATATGTATTAAAAAGGATTATAACTATCATTATGTAGTGTCATTATGTATCTATTGAAAGAAGACATCATTGTGATGTGTGGGATTAAATCCTGAATCCTTACCAAACAATGACATATTAAGTATTTTGCAGTTGCATTGGTCCAAGCTCAGCCAATCAGATGTTAGCACTGTAACTGTCCTTTTTATATTGTCAAATAAGTATAAGAATGTAAGTCAGTGTTAGAACTACACTGTTAAGTACACTTTTGGAGCGGTGCTAGAGAAGGACCACAATTGATTCTCTTAAGAACCTTTCAACTGAGTGGTTTCATTTGAGCTCCTGCAACAAAATCGTGTATTAGCCATGCCTCTATTTTATTTTGCACAGCCTATGTAAAAAACCCTATGTAAAAAAGGCCAAACTATGCTTTATTTACAGTGTAGTGACTCCTTTGTTTTAAAATACTTTAAATGCATTTTTTAAAGTTAAATTTAAAGATTTTTAAAATCATTTTTACAAACAAATTCCAAATATAAAAACAATACACAACACACAAGCAATGTGCAGTTATGCAGATATGCACAAGCAGTAGATGTAAAACAAGATACTCACTACACTGACACTGGACACACTGATCCTATATGTCCATGTGCTCTCTTAGATTGTACTCTCATTTGTCCCAGCTGGCATACCACCCACAATATATAGAGTTACGTATGCCTTTCGGGCAGCATGTGTGAGTTCTAAGAATTCAGGCTCCTCCCTCCCAGTTGTGTGACGGGTGAGGGGCTGCATATTTCTGAGACTGATAGTGGAAACATGCTCTATCTCAGGGCTTGCACCCTATTTACATTGCTAGCACATCGCTATGAACCCACCACTAACTGCTGCCTCACTGTCATGCAGGACTCTTAAAAACAAGGCCTGTCTTTAGGAAAAGGCTGGGGTTGTTGACAGATGAAGTGGAGCAACCTAAACCGAGAAGCATTGTTACTTCAATGAAATCATGACTCCAGCAACCAAAACCTCCTCGAGCAGTTCTTTATAGAATTCCAGGGAGCTTCTGCATCCTTCAGCAGAGGAACTAAAGTGTGTTAGGTGCTATTCTCTTTTGGACCAACATAAAATGCTAATGCTGGGAAATGAGAGCAGTCCAAGTTCTGAACCAACAGAACAGGATGAAATCACACCTAATAAAGGAAATAGGAAGTGAATAAGAATGGCTGAATTGGAGCAGAGTAAAGTGTAGATTCATTTCCAGACTTATCGAGACTACTTATCGCTGTTGTCTGAAGAAAACCTCATATCTCCAAAATGATGACTTTAATGGAGAAGGAAAAAACCTACTTTACTTTTAAAGTAAATCAATGGAACCAGACTTTTTTCTGCCGTTTTGCACGGTTTCTTTGGTCCATTCTTCATTAAATTTGCACATAATGTAAAGAGCAACAGGCATGTTCAAATTATGTCAAAAACTGAGAAAGGTTTTCTTCCAACAGCAGCGACATGCATGAGTAAAAGTGTTATCAGAAAAATTCACTGTCTGCATAATTAAGTGCTGATAGGAAAGAGCTGCCTTTTTAGATGTTTTATGATAGTTTTGACCATTCATAAAAGAATGGTCAGTGATTAGAATATTAAGCAGGATGAATGATCACAAACAGCTTGTTAGGAAAATTATATATACAGAAAAAAAGTGTTTATTATAAAGCAATAAGCCCCAAGAGGCTGGTGGAATTGTACCACAAGGAAGCTATGTTGTTATATACCAAATGAAGCACAATTTATTTTAATATCATTACATTTTACACTGATAATAAAATTTGAATAAACTTTTTCTGAAGAAAAATTTAGCATTATTTTATCAGCATCACATTTTTAAAAAGGCTTTTTTAGGTTACCAGTTATTTTGGAGAGTAAATAAAATATTGTATATATCATGACCCCTGGTTTCTATGATCACCACTGTAAAGAAATCTGAGTTGGGAAGTTTCTATACAATGAACCATTTCACACCAAACCACTCTGAATGCCTTTGTTTACATCTTATCAACTGAATTATGCCACTTCTTTTTAAATCACTGAAATTCCTCTTCAAGTTCATGTAAGTGAGTAAACGCAGTTCTCACCCACCTCTGTTTGTGGCTTCAACCACAAAAACACAGTCTTTTCCTCATCCTGAAAGTTTCCCTGGGGTTCTTCTCAAGTTAAAGGACATAACAGTGACTTAGATCACTGAAAGAACGTTGTACTCTGTGATGAGCTGCTTTAGAAGCTCAGTGGTAAAGTGACTTCAAAGATGAACGGCAGCCCAAAGGACCGTCAAAAAGAGTCCTTTACCTCCAGATGATTTCGATAAGGTCGAATTAGATCAGCTCATGTATGAATACAAAAACAAGCTTATCTTCTCCAAACAATATGCAACGCTGTCTCTGATTGTCCTGCTAACATGGTTTTGATCTAGAGTGAAGGGAAAAGGAGTAAAGCTATTTAGAGGCACATCTGCATTTAAACCAACAGCTGAACCAATTTAAAAGATGGTGCTCATCTGTGATGGAAAGATTCCACATATGGTTCTAGGAAAAACGCTTTAAACTTTAAAAAAAAAAGTTCTTCACACACATCTCATTCACAAAAAGTACTATTTTAAGGGGCCAATATCACAGAAAACAAAATTGTTCTCATATTTTTAAATAATAAAGTGTGCCATAGGTTTTAGGCATTGTTAAGGGATCAAAATATGCTGTTTGTTCTCTGTACAGACCATAAATGTCACCAAGCTGCAAAAAAAACAATGGGTAGATATGAACCTATTTGGACTGCCTTTTTAATGAGGCATAATACTGGATAGCCAGTCAGAGCAGATGTCATTTACATTTGTCTCTCTGAAAGGGGGATTCCACTGATTTTTTCAAAGCTTCTGCTTCATTCAATACAATGATAAGTCATTCAGAGAGGTTTGATATGAAATGGTTCTTTGTCTTTCTTAGATTTCTTTACAGTGGTGGTGATAGGAACCAAGGGGTTCAAAATATTGCCAATTTATGTAATATATAAAATGACCAGTGCACCAACATTTTCTGAGGTTTTGTATGTAATATTGGTGATGGAAAAAAGGTGGTTGCCTTACAACATCCTAAATATTCCTCTGCCATAAATAGATTTCAAAAACTATCATGAAACAATACGTTCCTGCTTTTAGAGGCATTAAACTCTTCAGACGTCTGGTTTCTTTCACCCCCACTGTGAATAATTCTGACTCTGCAATTTCCCCCTGGGATCAATAAAGGAATCTGAATCTGAATCTGAATTAGTTTCTCTAGAATGGAGCATTTCACATCAAACCACTCTGAATGACTTCATTCATCTCTTAACTACACACAAATTGGTGGGATTCCTCTTTAAAAACACAGTAACAAAACAACCTATGCAACCACTCAAAATCCCAGGCTTTTTAAATTTACATCTTATTATTTGGTAACTACACAGACTTCAGTGCAAACTGGCTGAGCTGTTCTTAGGTTATAGATTTGCGTAATAAAACTTTGGGCTGGCCAAGCTGGCCCTGGCCATTTAAAGGGTTAATTCTAAGGTATAAAGAGAGGTTGTAATATATGTAAAAATGCAATTGTGACTGTTTTCTGCCATGATTGACATCAGGAAATAAAATTCAATAAAAAATGTAGCTCTTAATACATGTGCTTTTTCAGGCGGAAAACACAACTTGCTGTTAGCGTGAACTGGCAGACTGAGGTCAGCACTTTGTTTCCCCTCTCACCAAAAAAAAAGAGGAACTTGTGGATCTTACATGCACATCATGTTCATGTTTTTATGCTCAGGCTTATGTCACAAAGACATCCCAGAGCATGTGAGTGCAGAAGTGGTTCTAATCTCTGTCATTATTGAGATCAAACTTTGAACTAGATTGGCTATGTAGCATTGCTTTGGCTGAGAAGACGACCTCAGGAGGAGTTTGTATCAGGGGTGTATGTTTCTTTCCTTTCCCTTCTTTGATTAGTAGGATTTTGAGCTTCTAATCTTCACCTCAGTATCCAATAAGACATGCTAATGAACGAATGCTGTGCCCTACATTTCAGCAAAACCCCAGATCAGCTCCTCTGACATCGGATTACAAAAGGCAGGTAGAAACATCTGGCAGTATTATGCAGGAACAGGGTTTGTTTCTTCAGGACAAGGCATGCAGTACCACTTGGTTAACGTTACATCCTGCAGAAGCTGCTTCAGACAAAATGTCTTGATTGTTTTCTTTCCACAATTACTCACTGCTATACCAGAGAACAAGGCGCTGGAGGAAGTCTGCCCAGACACCACCTCTCACTGTCTCCTACTGATTGTCCACATTGTTCAGGAGCACCTAGAGAGGGCGTTACGGGTTACGGGAATGACTTGATTTACTCAATTCTCTCTAACTTCAAACAATGAGAGTGTTGTGGCTGACGCTAATCAGTTATTTAAAGCTAACAGCAAGGCCACACAAGGTGAAAAGCACCCAGAGCAAAGTACTTATCTGTTATGTAATACGCTAACATGACACAGGCCATGATGGGCAATTGATCAGATAAAGAGTGAGGAATCTTCCCAGGTTAATGAAGGTGTGAAAATACTGCAGTCAGATTTCCTTACAGTGGTGGTGATAAGAACCAGGGGTCCTGATCTTTCCATAGCATTTTGATTGACCATTCAAAATGACCAGTAACCTGCCTGTACCTTTCCGCCATGAATGTATTTGAGAAAAAGGCATCAGGCAGAGCGTCTGTAGCAAGTTCATGTGATATTTTTCTGATGAAGCTTTAGAGGACATGAAACACTTCAGGTGTTTGGTTCCTATGGCCACTATCCACTATGATCAATTCTGATTCAGTAAGCTTCTATATAATGAAGTCTTTCACATCTAAACTCTGTAAACGACCCTGTTAAATCTTAATGATTTAATTAAGTAGACAACACTTTAAAACACTGGAATTCTCCTTTGAGTAAAAGGTAGCTTGAGAGTTTGTAAATGAGTGGTATCATAGCCTCTGGTCTAAAAGGATGCGCAGAAAAAGGTAAATCTGTTATCACAGCACAGACGAGGAAAGGCATCCCACATATTTAGGTTTGTTGATTCTTCGAAAGAAAGATGCCATGAAGGATTCTTTGGAGTGATGCCAGGGAACACCCAGGCCCTGTTCCAGTTCTATTTTTGGCTCGCCGTCACCCATTTCGACCTACAACACACTTATGTTACATGTGGCCCCCAGGCAGACGTGGAGGAGGGGACAGTGAGGAGCAGATTATTCAAGCGATCCACATTTGCCCTCGCCCTCGGCAGGTTGACCTCAGTGAGCTAATCAGGTAGCCATGCAGATTTTACAAGGTGAATTTTCATAACATTTGTGATGATTTGCATTGTCTGGCAGTCTGTGTTGTGCCTTTATTTTTGATGAAAAAAGCTGCAAAAGTACAGTAATGAAGTCGTTCCAGCAATCGTGCATAACAGTTGAAGCAGTTTGTAACTCAAAGCCCAGGTTTTGAAATGAAGTATTTTCTGTTATGATTTATGAACAGCTTTGTCTGCGTTATATTTGAGGTGCATTCAGTCACAATGATTTCTGGGCATGTTCTTCTGCTGAAATCAATAGTGGTGTTTACTTGATCCTTCACCCCTCTGAGGGCTCATCTATCACCCTTCACTTGAGCCAAAAAAGTAATGGAACGGCCCTTAAGATGACGTCAGGGATTCCACTGAGGGGAAACGACGAGGCAAAATGGACAAAACCGCTACTGAAATAGACGGAAACTTTTGGATCCCTAAAGGATCTTTCAGTTGAGCGGCTTCACTTGTTTTTGAAAGAGTTATCCATAGAAACATCCTTTATTTTTGATTGATTGTTCCATGATATTAATTCAAATGAATGTTCCATTTGTTCACCTCCTCTCACCCTGTTCTTCAATGGTAAGGACCCTCACAGAGTGGTGGATCATTCTCAGCACTGCAATGACACTAATGGTGGTGGTGGTGTGTTAGTGTGTGTTGTGCTGGTACAAGTGGATCAGATACACCAGGGCTGCTGGAGTTTTTAAACAGCTCAGTAGCACTGCTGTGTCTGATCCACTTAGACCAGCGCAACACACACTAACACACCACCACCACGTTAGTGTTACTGCAGAGCTGAGAATGATCCACTACTCAAATAGTACCTGCTCTGTGGTGGTCCTGACCACTGAAGAACAGGGTAAAAGGGGGCTAATAAAATATGCAGAGAAACAGAAACTACAGTCTGTAACTGTAGAACTACAAAGTGCACCTATATGGATAAAATGGACAGTGACTGTAGAAGCAAGGTGGTTCTAATGAAGTGGCCAATTGGTTTGTGGTCCCACACACTTAACAGCATGCCAGCTAGGAGGGCCAGAGACTATCAACCAGACTAAAGCAAAGTTAAATATGGTATCTAACACCACAATGAGCCATCTGAATGTGCAAAACCAGATCTAGGCTAACATTTACTCACAGCTCCTGATGCATGAGCTACACTTCCCAAGCATTTCACAGTAAGCTGCTAGCTTTGGGCCCCAGCTTTAGCTTTAGGCCCCAGCTTACAAAGACAGCTTCAAGACAAAGAAAATATTTGGTGGAATTTGTCACTCATCTCTAAGAGTTCCAGCTAAATGCATTTTGGTGGTTTGAGTAAAGCTTAGGAAACATGCACTTCCTAGATAAGGACAGGGAAAATGGCAAGAACCTAATTGCGATCTCACCAGATCTTTCTTTTGTTTTCCTTATTGTGCCAGTAAATTCCACGGTGTTCTCTTACATTTGTCAGCCTTCCTTCTAGTCAACAAAAAAAAACAAAAAAAACAGGAAAAGTGCCACTTCCCTGTTATTTTAGTCACTGAAGTCACGTACAAGTTGTGCACTATTTGGTGGTGCATATCTTGAGGGGAAAACACTCATCCTTATTTTGATGTATATTTGCGTCAGGTTCAGTGTTATTTCTGAACTTTGGTTTTGGTTTGATTTTTCTAGACGCTGACAAATCTGCAGTTTAACTGGTAATGTTACATCATAGCTTCATTCTGAACATAACACTAACCAAACAACCACAGGACAACTTGAACCCCCATCTTTCAAAAAGAACTTTTTAAAATAGGAGAGTGAAGTTTTGTTAATCCTTTAATGGCCAGGGCCCACCAGTGGCCCCAAAGCTCAACCAGCTTGCATTCAAGTCCCTGTACTTAGCTTTAGTGCGTAATAAGCCTGGGATTTGAAGAGGTTAAGTATAAACATTCATTGTTAATGGAATACTTGTGTCATTGTTGCTGCCTGGATTTCACAGTATTTAACAGGAATGTTTCAAAGTAAAATAGCAAAATACAGTAAAATAAAAGTAAAATAATAGTAAAATTCATCCTTCCATCGAGAAATTAACTGGACTTATATTTTCTGTAATAACAGCAAATGACTGCGAGGTTGATGTTGAGCCTTTTAAGTGTTTGATGCTTTTATTCTATTCAGGTTTTGGTATTTGAAAGAAATTTACACTGTGTTTTGTTTGCTTGTCATGCTAGTGGAAATTATAAACAAGACGTAAATTTACAGAAAATTAGTGGATACTGAATATCATTACTTTTACTGTTACAGATGAACACAGCTACAGTACTGTAATCTTGTGGTGCAGATTGGCTGTGAAATCACTGTAAAAGTTGCAGTTTTACTATTACTTACTGAAAATACTGTAATTTTACAGTGTTTTACAGTATTGTAAAGTATCAAATAAATTTAAAGGTTTTGCTAGAACTGTACAATCCATTAACAATTTAGAAATTTTGCCATTATCAAAATTTTCTCTACATACTGTACCAGTTTTTACTTTCTGCTGTTGCCTTCAGATTGCTCCTTAGTAGTGCTGGCTAGCAGCAGCATTTCTGCTCAAAATACATAAATAAAATAAATATATATCAAACTATGTCTAATGAACTACATTTCTAATAACTCCTAAATAGTTTATAGCTTTGTGCTCCTTCAGTGAAGCCAAAACCAAAGTGGAAATGACCCTAGATGACCCTTTCCTCGATGCTCAAACACCTACAGCCTCAGCAGAAAGAGTATCAAAGGGTAAGAAGTGTATCAGTCTTACCTTCACCGCTACATTGCTTTGGCTTTTGATTTGTATTCAGATCTAGTTCTTCTTCCAGCTTGTCATTCTGTCAGTCATGTTTTAACCACCAGCCTACATAGTTGGTTTCTATCTGAGAGTACAGATTTCAGCTGTGTTGGAGAAGTAATTGCAGCTTGCACTGCAGTTTCTTGCTATTACGTAATTTTTTTTCTCTTTGCAGAGGCAAAGTTTAGCTGCAAGTCTGTACACACACAACACACACTGTGTAGGGTCACAGTGTAGTTTGTTTGTGTGCACTGTCGGTCTGCTTCAGCGTGTGCCTTCTTAAAAATAAATCTCTAAAAAGGGGTTCTATGGAGCAATGCCATAGAAGAACCGATTTGGGTTCCATAAAGAGCCCCTAAAGATGAGACATTTTTGCAAATGAGATATAAGTGTGACGAACGCCTTTAAAGTTCAAACAGCCTTCACGTAGTGCACATATTTGTAGATCAGCATTGCCCAAAATGTTGCCCATAGGCCCAAAGGTGGCCCATGATGTTTGATTTGGCCCAACAGTAATTTACCACAACCCCACCCCTTTTTTCAAAGAGATCTAAAACTATTTATACCAAATATAAATTATGTTCGTTTTAAACTTACATATTAGAACAACTTTAATAACAGAGTATAGTGCAATGTTATATATACACTGAAAATACATTTTTAATCAAATACACATTTAAAAAACATATTTTGGCCCTCGTGATAAACATTGCTTTTTGACCCTCAATGATAAAAAAAGTTTGGACACCTTGTTCTAAATGTTTTTAAAAGTGCATATTTCAGACAAGATATTACAGGTGGGACAATGTTTAAAACAACAGATATCATTATGGATCTTTGCCAATTCTTATTTCTATATGCATATTCTTACAAAAAATGACCTTCTCTGTACTTCTCTACCAACACTCTCAACGCAAAAATAGCATCTGTGGTACTCTTTCTGGGCATGAAACCAAACTGCTGCTCACTGATCTGAACCTCTCGCCTTAGCCTTGCTTCAACAACTCTTTCCCATACCTTCATGGTGAGGCTCATCAACTTTATACCTCTGTAGTTACTGCAGCTCTGCACATCACCCTTGTTCTTAAAAATGGGGACCAGTACACTGCTTCTCCACTCATCAGGCATCCTCTCACTCTCCAGGATTTTGTTAAACAACCTGGTTAAAAAGTCCACTGCCTTCTCTCCTAAACATCTCCATACCTCCACAGGTACGTCATCTGGACCAACTGCCTTTCCATTCTTCATCCTTTTAAAAGCTGCACTCACATCCGCCTTACTAATTCTCTGTACTTCCACTATCTCTCCCCCCGTTGTCCTCCTCTCTCTCTCGTTTTCCTCATTCATTAGTTCTTCAAAGTACTCCTTCCATCTACTCAACACTCTCTGTTCACTCACTAGTACATTTCCCTCTCTATCCTTTATCAGCCTAACCTGCTGTACATCCTTTCCAGCTCTATCTCTCTGTTTGGCCAAACGATACAAGTCCTTTACTCCTTCTTTACTTTCCAGTCTCTCATACAGCTCATCATAGGCCTGAGCCTTTGCCTTTGCCACCATTCTTTTTGCTATGTGACTAGCCTCACACTTACTCCTGCCTACTTCCTTCATCTCTGGTTATCCCACTTTTTCTTAGCTGCCTTCTTCTTCTGAATACTCTCCTGGACTTCCTCATTCCACCACCAACTTTCCTTGTCTTCTTTCCTCTGACCAGACGAAACACCCAACACATTTGCCAGTTTCTCTCACCACCTTAGGTGTAGTTTCCCAGTCCTCAGGTAGCTCCTCACTGCCCCCAAGGGCCTGTTGCAATTTTTCCCTGAACTGCCTGCAACCATCCTCCTCCTTCAGCTTCCACCATCTAATTCTTGGCTCTGTCTTCACTCTCTTCCTCTTCTTTGTTTCTAATCTGATTCTACAGACAACCACCCTATGCTGCCTTGCTACACTTTCCCCTGGTACCACTTTACAATCTCCTATCTCCTTTAGGTGGCATCTCCTGCTTAGGATATAATCCACCTGTGTGCACCTCCCTCCACTCTTGTATGTCACCCTGTGTTCTTCCCTCTTTTGAAAATATGTGTTCACCACAGCCATTTCCATTATCTTTGCAAAATCTACAACCATCTGACCGTCCGCATTTCTGTCTTTCACACCAAACATACCCAGCACCTCTTCATCCCCTCTGTTCCCTTCACCAACATGTCCATCGAAGTCTGCACCAATCACTAATCTCTCCTCTCTAGGGACACCATCTACCACTTCATCCATCTTACTCCAAAATTCCTCTTTCTCCTCTAACTGACAACCAACCTGTGGTGCATATGAACTGACCACATTCAAAATTACACCATCAACCTCCAACTTCAGGCTCATGATCCTGTCTGACACTCTCTTTACATCCAGAACACTTTTCACAAGCTGTTCCTTTAGGATTATGCCTACTCCATTTCTCTTCCTCTCTACACCATAATAGAACAGTTTGAATCCACCTCCAATCTTCCTGGCCTTGCTTCCTTTCCATCTGGTCTCCTGGACACACAGAATATCTACCTTCCTTCTCTCCATCATGTCTGCAAGCTCTCTGCCTTTACCAGTCATTGTCCCTATGTTCAGAGTCACTACTCTAACATCCACACTCCTGCCTTTCCTTCTCTCTCGCTGCCTTCTAACCCGCCTTTGACCTACAGTAGTCCAATTTCCACTGGCACCCTGCTGGTCAACAGCACCGGAGGCGATCGTTGTTAACCGATCCAGTATGGCAATCATATTTGTGATCTGCATGATAGTTTTGGCACAAGTTTTATGCCCGATGCCCTTCCTGACGCAGCCCTCACCATTTATCCGGGCTTGGGACCGGCACCAGAAGTACACAAAGTACACCCCTAATGGCTGGTTTTGGCTCCCATCACCACCACTGTAATGAAATCCATATTTTTCTTTACAATGAACCATTTCACATCAAACCACTCTGAAAGACTGTTTGCATCTTAACAATTAAACTATACAGAAAATTTTTTTCAATTGGGTGGAATTGCACTTTAAGACTGGACCTCAGAACTGCACTACACAGTGAGATCTCAGAAAACATGTACCATTTGCAAGAATATTGTCTTAAATGGAAATAGACATGGATGTTCTAGTTTAGATTCTACATGAAAAAAGCCTTTCACTCATATATGATACACCATATATGCAGCTAAGCATGAGAGGACACAACTTGACTAAACATCCTGCAATAAATATATTTCTATTGAGCTTTGACATTTTTGTGAATGCATTTAGAAGATGTTATCAATGCAATTTAGATTTTAAAAATCTTTATAAAACAAGGTTGGTAGGACTTAAAGTCAGTATGTATATAGATTTACCTTCAACTGCATCTCAAAAACTTTTACATACTTACACGATGTTATCATGGGACGCTTTGTAATAGGACAGCATTCATTTATTGCAAAATGTATTTAGCTTTCATTGGTGCAGTTGGAAATTATTAACAGGACTGATAGAGTTTAGTGTCCTTATCAGTGCAGCCATTCTGTTTATTAATGATCTGAACATCTGTGGATGATCCTCACAGTGCACTCTTAAATCTTCAACTTCTTTCCTCTGGTCTCCCAGAAGAGCACTTAGCTGGACTCCCTACGCTCTGAGAATGTCCAGGATTTAGTTGTTACTGCTCCTCGTGGCCCATTTGTTGATAGATAACTGTCTTATATAACACCTACAGTTGTTCACTATTTCTCCTCAGTGAATAACTCAGAAATGGCATGAGCATAATAGCATTTATGATCACCAGCCTACAGAAAAACAAGCAAATGAGCATTAGGAAAAGAGTGAAAAGCATACCTGGTGTTGAAGCATGTGTGTGTATTCAAACTTTGTTCAGAGAGGTGGTTCAACAGCAGAGGTTCAAAGACCATTGGGGGACTTATCAATTCCTGCTATAGTATCACTCAGAGGGAGTGGTAGAAAAAGACACTACCTCACCTCTGAATTCCTGAAGCTCGAAGGACTAAAAGACTTGAAATGATATCACACTATTAAGATACTTTGAGGAAAGACTAGTTAAATACTAAGCATTATGTAAAACACATTGCGACATTTTCTATTAATAATTTGTCTTATATTTTCCCCAGATAACAAACAACACCCTGTTCAGACTGACTTCCCTGGACTGTGACTCATTCATAAAGCAAAGAAACTGAATATGTGTAAATTAGTTTCGATTATGGGCTGATTTTGCTGCTTAATTTTCATATACAGACTGGGGAGTGAATGGTACATGTTGAAACATTAACAGTGTTTACATACAACATCAAACTTGTTTGGTTAAAGAAGCCATGAAAATCTATGATATGGGATTCACTGGATCTGACAAGTAGAGCATACATGAATATAGTTTATATAAACCTGCCGACTGCTTCATTACACATCTACACTCACTGTCCATTATATCAGCTCCAACTACTGTATAGGATTTTGTGCATTTTGTGGTTCTACAATTATAGACTGTAGGCCATCTGTTTCTCTGCATACTTTATTACCCTCTTTCACCTTGTTCATGCCCCCACAAGACCACCACAGAGTAGGTATGACTTTTGTGATGATCATTCTCAGCACTAAAGGTGTGCTAACGTGTTGTACTGGTACGAGTGGATTAGACAGTTTTTAAACACCCTGTTCTTCAGGGGTCAGGATCCCCACAAGACCACTACAGAGCAGGTACTATTTGAGTAGTGGATCATTCTCAGCACTGCAGTAACACTGATGTGGTGATGGCATGTTAGTGTGTGTTGCGCTGGTCTCAGTGGATCAGACACAGCAGTGCTGCTGTAGTTTTTAAACACTGTGTCCACTTACTGTCCACTCTATTAGACACTCCTACCTCGTTCGTCCACCTTGTAGATGTAAAGTCAGAGACAGCAGCTCATCTGCTGCTGCACAGTTTGTGTTGGTCATCCTCTAGTCCTTCATCAGTGGTCACAGAACACTGACCACTGGACAATTTTGGCTGGATACTTTTGGTTGGTGGACTATTCTCAGTCCAGCAGTGACACTAAGGTGGTTAAAAACTCCAGCAGCACTGCTGGGTCTGATCCACCCATACCAGCACAACGCACACTAACACACCACCACTATGTGAGTGTTACTGCAATGCTGAGAATGGTGCTCCTACATGGTAAGTCGATACATTTAGAAACTTTTGTGATGCCTACATTAAACTCAAAAAAAGTGAGGAAAGGTGTTTTAAGATATGGGCCCTTTAGTACATGTCCAGGGAACATTTCCTTGTTCCTCTTGGAACATTTCCCTAATTAAGGAGTGGAACAGACAGCCAGTGGAATTCCCAGGTCCTGCAGTCGATTGTGCTTTTATTCCACACTAATTTAAACATGCGTACTCTATCCAGTTTGTATCATTAAGACTAATTAATAGACGACCTGCACACCTTTCCCCTTCCTTCCTACAACCCTGTTGAGTGGAGTCTAGCAGTTCATATTCACTCCGGACTTTTGAACTTGGTTCTGAGCAGCTGCTGAGTTGCTCTGACATGAGACTATATAGATAAACATGTTCATCAGTAAGGACTGTGATATCTATGCTATCTGTGCATGACGGTGAATGACATAGGCGGGTTCTTCTTGCTCTGTAAAACAGTGGAGGAATCTTGCCAGGTTGGGCTGCCCTTCCTATCGTCCTTGTGTGCTGCTGATGCAGCGTGTTTCATTTTCATTTGAGAGGCGAATGGACTTTCATCTTCTGATACTTCTCCCTGCAGACCTTTTGACGCTTAGGATAGTCTTCTGGATGGGGTAGCAGGACAGAGTTTTGTCCCAAAACAACACAATTCAAACACACCTACCTGATGAAAAGATTTGGAATGAACACAACAACCAGTATTACATACTAATGTCTTGTTGCCATAAATATTGCTAAATCAAAGATTTTTTAATAAAAGAATTTAGTATGTAAATATTGGTTTATATAATAACCTCAAAACACACCACGCGTTTCCCAGTCATACAGTCCATGTTTGGAAAACAGCCCATTTTGGATTGTTTTTGTGGTTTACATTCAGTCTATGAAAGTTTAGCCCCACCTGTTCACGTTGAATGTAAATGGAGTGTTTCAGCCAGTCTGTTTTTAAAAAGGACAATACGCTCCTCATTTACACCAATCAGAACAGAGATCATTTACATGTATTGGTCTTAAAGGCACAGTAACATATTACTATAAAATGTTATAAAATAAAAAAATGTTATAAGAGGATAATATAAGTCTTCACATCTTTTCAGCCTCACTATGCATGCTTCTGCACAGATAGACCACAAGAGGGAGTTAAGCTCCTCTGGAATGGTGTGTATAATAACTGGGAATAGAGATTGTGGGTCAGCACACCTTTCATGAGTTTCATTGTATCACCACCTGGGGCAGTTTCACCTCCTCCCTGTTCTTCAGTCCTACATCAGACCTGCTACAGCTATGAGAGAGTCTGGCCTTCTAGCTAGAGGCAGAAGCTGCCCAGAACTCCATCCCAAATTCACAGAATTCTTCCCTCTCCCTCAATTGTTCTCTCATCTCTCCTACTATCACCATGTTTTAGGTACGGTCTGAACCGTAAACTGCAAATTCTACATTGATGTTGTTGATGGTTTTTTTTGTTTTGTTTTGGTTTTTTTGCATTTTTTTTTTGTAATTGTAAAAAAATTATTTATTCAAGATATTGTGGAGCTCTTAGAGTTATTTACCAGTCTTAAGACAGCAGATTAAGTACAGCCCCATTTCCAAAAAAGTTGGGACGTTTTGCAAAATGTAAATAAAAACAAAATGCATTGATTTGCAAATCATTTAAAATAGTAAAAAGACAACATATCAAATGTTGAAACTGAGAAATGTTGGATTTGTTGCCAGTAACATGTTCCAGAAAAGTTGGGACAGGGACAAAAAAAAGGCTGGTAAAGTTGTGTAATGCTAAAAAACACCTGGTGGTTAATTGGCAACTGGTCAGTAACATGATTGGGTATCAAAAAGCATCTGAATCTTTCAGAAGTAAAGATGGGGAGGGATTCACCACTCTGAAAGACTTCACAATCAAATAGTGCAACAATTCAAGAATAATGTTTCTCAACGTAAAATAGCTAAGAACTTTCGCTTTTTGTCAACTACAGTACATAATATCTTTAAAAGAGAGAATCTGGAGAAATCTCTGTATACAAGGGAAAAAGCTGAAAACCAATATTTGGTGGCCGTGATTTTGGGCCTTCAGGTGGAAGAAACACTTCTGAAAACCACTGTCTGTGAAAACAGTTTGTTGCTGCATCCACAGAATCTAAATGCAAAGAGGAAGCTGTATATATACAGTATTCAGAAATGCTGCCACCTTCTCTGGGCCCAGGCTCATTAAAATGGACTGAGGGTAAGAATAAAAGTGTCCTGTGGTCCGACAAATCAACATTTGAAATTCTTTTGGAAATCATGGACACAAAGACCACTCAGCTAGTTATCAGTGCGCAGTTCAAAAGCCAGTATTCATGATGGTATAGGGGTGCATTAGTGCACATGGCATGGGTGACATGCACATCTATGAAGGCACCATTAATGCCAAATGATATATGTATGTTTTGGCAACATATACTGCCAGCTAGATGAAGGGCTTGCTTATTTCATCAAGACAATGACAAACCACGTTCTGCATATATTGCAACAGCATTGCTCCGTATTAAAAGAGCCAAAGTGCTAAACTGATCTGCGGTCCAGGCCTGTTACTGAAAAACATTTGGCGCATTATGAAATGAAAAATATGACAAAGGAGTGTCCGAACTGTTGAGCAGCTGAAATCCTGTATCAAACAAGAATAAGAAAACATATCACTTTCAAAACTACAGCTACAGGCCTCCTGAGTTCCCAAATGATTACAGAGTGTTGTTAAAAGAAGAGGTGATGAAACACAGTGGTAAACATGCCCCGTCCCCACTTTTTTTGGAACGTGTTATTGGCATCAAATTCAAAATGGGCATATTTTCCACAAAACAATTAAATTTCTCTATTTAAAGATTTGATATGTTGTCTCTGTACTGTTTTCCTTTCAACATATGGTTTGCATGATGTGCACATCATTTCATTCTATTTTTAGTTACATTCTGCAAAGCATCCCAACTTTTTTGAAAATGGGGTTGTAATATTACAGCCTTGCATGCCACACAGTGGGGTTTGAATCACCTTGGGCAGTGTTAGTATTTTAGGTTGTTTGCTTTAGTTTATAAGCACACTCAAAATGTACCATACACTCTATGTATACGCTACAGTCTATATGTGCAATCATGAGCATGCAAAAAAGGCTGTTTCAAATTGTTTTTCTTATGTCATGATGGTGTGATGGGTAGCACTGTTGCCTCACAGCAAGAAGGGCCTAGGTTCAATTCCCTGGCCGGGTGACCACGGTCCTTTCTGTGTGGAGTGCATGTTGTCCGTGTGGGTTTCCTCCGGGTACTCTGGTTTCCCCCCACAGTCCAAAGACATGCAGTCAGGTATTGGACATAGTAAATTGCTCCTAGGCATGAATGAATCTGTCTGTCTGCCCTGCAATGGACTGGCGACCTGTCCAGGGTGTATCCTGCCTTTCGCCCGATGGCTGCTGGGATAGGCTCCAGCACCCCCTGTGGGAGAAGCGGCTTAGAAAATGTGTGTGTGCCACGAAAATGAATTAATTTATATATCCACACATTAAGCTTACAGTTTAACCCCATCCATTGAAATTGAGGTTATAAGGAGTATTTTATCATAGAATGCTTTCTGAGAATGAATGAGGCTGAGAATGAATGAGGCTAATCAGCACAGAGGTAATGCACAAATATCAGTCTTAAGCCACACCCAGCCGGCGCATGACCAACCTTCAGCATTGAAATGTGATTGAAATAATGCCATGAAAAAACGTTGAAAAAAACTTTGAATGTTAAACAGATATTAGAAAAATACTAATAAATCATTGTGAAATAATTAACTTTGAATCAACATGCCTTTAACATTCTGCCTTATGAATATGATTATTATTATTATTACTATTCTATTAGCTATATATATATATGTATGTATGTATGTATGTATGTGTGTGTGTGTGTGTGTGTGTGTGTGTGTGTGTGTGTGTGTGTGTGTGTGTGTGTGTGTGTAATATTTTGATCTTAAGACCACTTCCGAAATCTAAATTTTTACATTGAAAATTGAAGTTTGCTAGGAAACTGCGCTCACTGTAACAGCAACAGCGTGAAAACTACGTTAACGGACGAGCAGTACCTGTATTGAGGCCCCTGAGTCCACCTGTATTGAGACGATATTCCCAATGCGCCTACGCTGAACAGCGTTTAGGTCAGAGCTGGTTTATGAGGAGCCTGGCCACTTCGCGCTCACTGACGTCATGAACGTACATGAGGTGCAGTTTTAAACTCCTATAATTCGAATTTAAAAGCTCTTAAAAATATAACAGCGGCGTTAAAATGTTTTATGCTGTTCTGTGTTCAGGGAATGATTGCATTGTTTTTTTTTTTCTTTTGCTCAAATGCTCAATATCGACCCATTCTTTTTGGACCCACTCGGGAGCGCCCTCTATTGTTTGAGAAACCCGACATTGCAGAATGGACTACACTACAAAATGCTCCTGTATAATTGGACCTGATTAAATGGAAAAATGAGCAAATACCAGGTAAATAATAAAGTGGCCAACGAGTGTATATGCATAACAAAGCATGGTGCTGTACTGCACATTTCAGTGTAGTTTGCATTTTTAACATCTATTTATTGGTATATGAATAGAATAGAATAGAATAGAATAGAATAGAATAGAATAGAATAGAATGCCTTTATTGTCACTATACACAGTACAATGAGATTAAAAGCAACTCCATCTCAGTGCAAACACACAATGTAAACAAATGACACAGAATAGAATGGGGAGGGGTTGTGCACAGTTCTATGCATTTTGTATATATGTGTATATATGTAATATGTGTATATAAATAAATATAGAAACAAAATAAAAAACTATGTATTTACAAGATATAAATATGGAGATATTTACAACTGTATTGTGTGTCACTAAATATTGCACATTGCTAAATATTGCATATATTCCAGTATAATTGCACATGTACAGTATGATTGCACATTTCCGTAAGCAGAGTATTGCACAGTAGCTGGTAATGGAGTCTGGGAATAGACTGGTATGTAGGCGGGTAATGGAAGTCTGGGGATAGACTATCAGTGCATCTGTGAGTTGAGAAGTGTTATTGCTTTTGGGAAAAAACTGTACTTAAGTCTGTTTGTCCTTGATCTGATGCATCTGTACCGCCTTCCTGAGGGCAACAGGTCAAACAGTACAAATCTGGGGTGCGAGCTGTCCATTGTGATGCGTTTCGCTCTGCTGACGCAGCGGGAGGTGTAGATGTCCATCAGGGATGGGAGAGGGCAGCCAATAATCTTCTGTGCTGTCTTTACTACCCTCTGAAGCCTCTCCCTGTCTGCCATGGTGCAGCTACCGTACCACACTGTGATATAGTACGTCAGCAGGCTCTCGATGGAAGAGCGGTAGAAGGTCAGCAGCAGGTTGGAATCCAGGTTGTGCTTCCTGAGGACTCTCAGGAAGTGTAGTCGCTGCTGAGCCTTCTTGATGACAGCTGTGATGTTGTCTGTCCAGTTGATGTCGGTTGAGATTTGGACTCCGAGGAACCGGAAGGTGCGGACCCTCTCCACACACTCGCCGTTGATGGACAGGGGGTCTGGGTCAGTGCTGTGCTTCCTGAAGTCAACGATGATCTCTTTTGTTTTCTTGGTGTTCAGAGCCAGGTTATTCTCTGAACACCAAGCTGCCAACTTCAGGACCTCCTTCCTGTAGGCTGTCTCGTCTCCTTCTGAGATGAGTCCGACCACTGTGGAATCGTCAGCAAACTTAACAATGAGGTTGCTGTCGTAGGCCGGACTGCAGTCATGGGTGTAGAGGCAGTACAGGAGGGGGCTCAGCACACAGCCTTGTGGTGAGCCGGTGCTAAGCATACGAGTGGAGGAGAGGTGGGGGCCAAGTCTCACAGTTTGGGGCCGGTCGGTGAGAAAGTTCTTGATCCAGGCACATGTGAGGGGGGGAGTCCGAGGGTGCCCAGTTTGGTGATAAGGTGATATGGTAACTGATTATGTGGTAGGCAAGTGCTGTATGATTTTGTAAGACAATTAAAGCACTTGTTTCCAAATGATTTTTAGTGTTGTCATTGAAACTCATGCGTGCATACGGGTGAAAACAGGTGAGCTTTAAGAATTGCTGCCTTTACAAGCCAGTACAATGCAGTACATACTGGCTGAAGAGATGATAATGAACTTTAAAACAGTGGCAGACTATTGATCAATCAGCAGTGTTCACCAATGCTTGCTGTAGTGTCATTTGGTTTTCTATTTATGGTTGTTATGCTGTTTCTAAATAAGAGTGAATGTTAAGTTACATCTGAAAAATGCTGTGCTTCTGATTCAGGTACATGTAGTCAATAAATAGAGATGTAGACTTATGCAGAAAATATCTGGAAGTGACTGAAGTGAGTATATTTTGCTGGCTGGGCAGGGGAGTGTTAATACCATGATGTACCCAGATGTGAACCGAGCAATTGGGCCAGAATTGGACCTGGATTCGAACTGAAGCCTTGGCTGGTGCCTTTCAGGCCTTTCAAGTAAGATTATTTTTATATGATTCACAATCATTTTGAAAATACACAAGTGCCTGAAGAGACATTTATACCGTTGATCACAATCACTTAGAACATTTCAAAACTCCTGCAGGTGAATCATCGCTTTCAGATCGTTTCTTGTGCAATAATCACATTCCTTCTCACTTATGATGCCTGATAAAATCATTGGTCATAGTTGCTCTGTGTCATGCTTATCTTACTTGTTTATCTTTCAAATTAAGGATGAAAGCAGCTTTCAGTTTCTATCTGTCCTTAGTTGTTAGCCAGAATAAGCGAACACTCAGGCATTCAGGGTGATGTCCAGATTTTCTGCCCTCTGCTGGCAGAAGACTGGTACTGTGTATATGAGTTAATGTGCATGGAATAGAAGGTAGAGATGCCAAAACTTTTTGTCTTGGGTTCAATGCTTGTTGTAGAGCAAAGAACAAAAAGAAAGCAATATACATTACATTAAACTACATTTTGTTGCTAAAACACTTCAAAAATACAAACTATGTACATATATATATATATATATAAGCTCCCCAAAAAATGAGTCACCTTGCATTTTCAAGGTGGTAGTAACTTCAGGCTCCTGCAGACGGCGTTGCACGAGTATGATCATGCTATAATTAACTGCAGGGTGTTCGACTAGATTCATAGACTGAGAAGAGGTGGTGCAGTGCAGTGAATGTCTCGTTCGATGTGTGGAAAATGGGCTGCAAAGCAGATGTTAATGATTGGCAAAAAAGGAGTGATTGCATTTGGACATGCCAAAGGCCATAGTGAGAAGGAAGTAGCTGAATATGCAGGTGTAGTAATGTGCAATATCATATGGGTCCAATGAGCATTGGTAAAAATCCAGAATTGTGGACGAAAGACTAATCTGATGGACAGGGACCACTGTGTTTCTCGGTGGAGTGCTCTTTCAGAAATTGGTTGTGAAGGACCTGCAGTGACTTCTAGAAGCAATTCTTGCCTGTAAGTTAAACGTAAGTTATTCACAAGCTCGCTACACAAAAAAAAGATCACCACCGTAAACTCGCAAAGTGAGTGATTTTTTGTCTGGGAAGCTTATGTGCGTATTTCTGTTACTGGGTGAAGATGTGGGGTTAGGGGAACGTCCTGGTGAACCATACCAAGCAGCCTTTGGGCTGCCTTTTGGCTGCAAGCCACACTTTTGGGCAGCTCTGGTCTAAGAGCTCTGATCATATTAACTGATCGCAGACTGCAGGGAGGTAATAAAGTTCAAGATAGGTAACTTGATAAGACACAAAATGCATTATGATGATGAATAGAAGAACTTTTTTCTGTAGCATGACAGAAACAGGTTCTGCAAAAGGTACTGTGCTTATGTTATCTTAACTTGTGAAAATGATTGTCATGTTTTGTTGTGATGATAACTCCCTACAGCTGGTGCTCCACTTGAGCATATTTTACTGACTTCTTTGTCCAGTTTGGTGGTTAGTCATTTTCTGTTTTCTTGTCAAATGCTCAGTAAACTGAAAGCAAATGTTATTATTCCACATACAGTGCCTGTCAAAACAGAACAACACCCACAGGATGGAGTGATGCACATTCTGCAGGTTTTCAGCCTCCTGGACATCACCCACTCCGAACCAGATCCAGCTCCACACTCTCCATATAACACCAGGACAAGGGGGTATAGGTGAAATGCAAGCCTCCACTCTAAAAGGGAAAGTTGACTGATTTTTCTAAATGTCTTCATAATTAAATGGTTAAGATGTAAAAAAAAGGTCATTCATTGCTCCGTTCTAGAGAAACATACAGAGCTAGAATTGTTCACAGTGGTGGTGATAGGAACCAGACGTCTGAAACGTTTAATGCATCTAAAAGCTCCAACATAGAAAGTTGTTATGAACTGAAATTATAACAAAAGTTTTACGACAAGGTTTTCACCCAAAATGTACACACGAAGATATATGGAAGATGTTGTAGAGTCCTCAAAGAGGGTTTAGTTTTTCAGCATTACCACCATTTTACCACTATTTTACCATAATTAATAATTACATATATACACCTAGAGCATGTGTAGGTTCAATGGTGGTTTTGTATAGTTAATAGAAAGTGTTTAGACATCACGACCGCTGGTTCCATCATCACCACTGTAAAGGGTCTGTAAGAATCTCTATAATGAACTATTTCACAGCTGACCATACGGCTTTGTTTGCGTCTCAGCAGAGATATAAACTTTATAGGGCAAAAGGAGTTCCATTACAAAGCCACAGAAGATCCACTTTTGGTTCAAAAACCTTTCAATGAATGCATGTGAGTGTGAAGAAGTTTGTATTGAAAAACTGCTCTGAACAAATTTATTTTACAAATTTTTACTCATTTTTATTGTGTAATTTAATTTCAGCAGTCAAAATATAGCTCTTTTATGAACAGATAAAACAATATTTAGCTTTATCACACAAACAACAGACATTTGAATACCATTGTTACTGTTTTTATAATACAGAGGTTGACTTATTTCAGGACTGTATGTTCATATGATAGAATACTGCATGTTTTATAATAATCAGTTGCGATATTGACGGTCCCAGGATAAATAAATAATAAATAGTCTTAGATAGAGAAGGTCTTGAAAGCTTGAAATGATGCAGCCATCATCACCTAGAGTTGCTGGAAAGAAAGAAACAACAAAGATTGATTAATATCTGTTTATTAATAAAGTAACACACAGAAAAAAAAAATTCCAATTTGAATCTCACAAAGAAGGAATGATATAGGAGAAGAAGAAGCATGTGTCAGATTTAACCTCTCTCCCATCACCTATGAAACATATTCTTCAAAGCATCATGCTGATAGAAACAGAGCTCAAAAGTAGTTTCAAATGACTAACTCTGGAGGAAAGTGGTCATACTAGTGGGAGCTGCTGGAGGAGCTGGTCAACAGGGTCCTCAAAGCTTTGCTGTAAGGAGTTTTCAGTGCTTTTGGACTGGTTAGGCATGGTTAGAGCATCTTCTGGGCTGTGGCAGCACACAAGAAGTGTGTTAGAAAGCTGAAATCCATTAAAGCCATTGTTCGGCCAAAAATCTAATTTGTGCAATTTTCCCCTCATGCCAGTTGTAGTTGATCAGCCAGGAAAAGTTTGATTCTTTACTTTTACACTGGAGCTATGAGGCCAATGCTGCTAACAAGTAATACAAGCTTATAGCCACTCATTAGCATTGTCCATGCCTCAAGCTGCAATGTGTTGTTGCATAATCTAAAATAAATCTGCTTTATTTTTTGACACTGCTATAGTTTTCGACACTGTATGACACACAGTTATCAATAAAAATGAAAAGAAGTCCAGACATAATTCAGTTTTTAAGATACTGCTATACTGATTTTAGCTATGTCATGTACTTTTGTCCATTTTTAAATAGTATGTCACTCAGTTCGCAGCTTAAAGCTTTGAGGCTGGTGTTGTAGTTTTTACTATGCTTTGGGCAGTCGTGGGCTGGAGGTTAGGGAACTGGCATAGCTGTGACCGGAAGGTTGCCGGTTCGATCCCCAGTGCCGACAGTCCATGACCGAGGTGTCCTTGAGCAAGACACCTAACCCCCAATTGCTCCTTGGGTACCGTGGATAGGGCTACCCACCGCTCTGGGAAAGTGTGCACACTGCCCCCTAGTGTGTGTGTATTCACTAGTGTGTATGTGGTGTTTCACTTCACGGATGGGTTAAATGCGGAGGTGGAATTTCCCTGTTTCCCTTAAAAAAGTATCACTTAACTTAAACTTGGCTAATCAACTACAATTGGAGTACATTAGGTAATAAAAAAGCATGTAAATTGGATTTTTGGCCAAACCTTTATGTTAAGAAAGCCATTGTGAAATCCTAGCAATCCTCAGAACATGCATGCTAGTCATCCACATGCACACAGAGGCACTGGCAGCGCAGGCAGGACCTCCTACCTCCTCTTTCCTGCCAAAACCGAGTTGAGATATTTCTTGGCCGCCATCTGTTTGCGGAAGCGACTGTAGTTGTCTGTGAAAACTGCATCTGAGTGGCGTTTCATCCGCAGCTCTTCCGCGCCCAGATCATCACTGCAGGATGGCCACATTACAGTCAGAGGACAGCATTAGTGACCCTCCATCTACTGGTGTTTATCTCAATTCATTTAATCATTACATTTACGCACATTAAGTGTTTTTACAGCTTGACAGTTTTATAGCCAAATATTTCAACAGTCAATAGTTAGTTGTCATTTCAATGAACATTGACAATCCTAAGATCATCGACACTTATGCAAATATGATACAACAGTCTACTCTATAATATAGTGTTCTGTCTGGAAAATTTCACATTTCTGCAAATATTGATCACTTGAGAAAGATTCCTGACAAGGGTTTCATGCGTTATAGACCACTTTCATAAACTTTTTTCATGATTATACATTGTTGGGAGGGCATGGTACACATGCAAGAAATATCAGTGTTGCTTTATGATTAGTACCATCCTGAGTAGAGACATGGAACATGTTTTCCATTGTAGGGCAGCTTTCACTCTTTTCAGAAATCAGTTTTATCTAAGGTTGTTACAAATGGATGTACAGCTTTTTAGAACTCTTCAAATATGAACTGTCTGTCTATTCTGTCTAGTAACGAATACACAATTTGCATTGTAACAGCCATTGGAGAACTGACGTCTTTGAATGTGGTTTATTCTATAAATACAACTGACAGATACCTGTCAATATAATACTCAATAGATCATTTATATTTATGTAAACACTGACTATTCTACAAAGATATTTGGCATTTCTATAAATATTGACTGTTCTGTAAAGATAACTGTCATTTGCATGGCTGTAAATTCTTTTTAGAGATTCTTGCTGTTTCTGTAATCACTCAATATTACATGAATATAATTAACATTTGCACTGACATTGATTATTCTATGACAATTACTGACATTTCTATAATCACTCAGTAGAAAATAAAGCTAATTGACATTTATATAAATGGTGGTTATTCTATAAAGATTGTCGACATTTTTATAATTAGTAAGTAGGACATTAACATAATTGACATTTATAAAGATATTGATTATTCAAGTTTATGGACCCATATACAACATGTTCTCCATCAGCCGTTTGAACTGACATGATTAAAATGTGTCAAGTGGTTGCACGTGAATAAAATGTATTGCAAGTATTAGTTGTTATTAAATGTATTAGTTGCCAAAACAAGTAAACAGAACTTTAGTGAACACTGGGAGAACTCTGAGTTGGTACCTGACGCGCTTTGCTAGTAAGGACTCCAGGTATTCCTTGGCAGAGAGCTGTCCGAGCAGTTTGCTGTATCCGCTTGTGAAAAGTCCATCCGCGTGTCTTGGTGGTCTGCAGGAGGTAATAATACAGGTAAAGTGCGCACTCTGTTTCTCAGCTGAACATAAAGGAGTTAAAATATAAACACTGTTGACTGAAACACCACGACGTCACACTGCTTTTTGGTGCGCATGTGTGCGATACCTTTCCACTGTGTTGGCGATTTCATACAGAAGTTTATACATTTCCACGTCCTGGGTCGGGTCACTCGGCCAGGCTGCGTCTCCATCGCCGTTCAGTGTCCCAGACCTGCTGTGGGAGAAAACACACCACTGATCAGTCGCCGCACTGCAGAACGGTCCATTATCCAATAGAACATGTGGAAAGGAGAAAAACATTGACCAGTACGAACTGCAGCATCTGGAACAGCGTCTCACCTTAAGGCTGAGTATGTGGTGATTGCTGGAAGAGCTGCTGACCTGCAGCACAGCACAGAGAAGATGACCATGAGGAGGAACTGACCGCTGCTCGCTGATGCCATAGCTTTCTTCATATCTAACAAGGGGAAGAAGGTCTTCAGCAAAGACCAGTGCAGACTTTGTTAAAGGCAGTGGTTCTACTTGGAACCAAGAGTTCCACATAGAACAATTTCATGCTTAAATGGTTCTTCAGATGGATGAAGAATGTGTCTATGGTTCTGTAGGAAACCTTTTAAAAAATGGTTCTATCTAGCAACAAAAGTGGTTCAATTATAACAATAGAACCATGTGGAACCAGAAAAGGTTCTATGTAGACCCATATACAACAAGTCCTCCATCAGCCCGAACCAGTTCAACCTCCAGAGAACCACTTATGCATGAAGTGGTTCTAAATGGAACTCACAGTTCTAGGTAGAACCTTTGACTTATGCTTCTGTATGAAACCTTTTAGAAAATTGCTCCATCTAGCACTAAGAGTGGTTCAACTGTAGCAAGAGAAGAACCTTTTTTGGCACCATATGGAACCAGTAAAGGTTTCATGTAGACCCATATACAACACGTTCTCCGTCAGCCCGAGCCAGTTCACCCTCCAAAGAACCACTTAAGCATGAAATGGTTCTCATGGTTCTAGGTAGAACTGTTGCCTTTACTGAAGAACCTTTAAAGAACCATCTCTTTTTAGGTGATATGCATTAGCCTCACATGCTATTACTGGCTCTGCAACATTAAAGATAAATGTTTGTAGCGATGCCACGTTTATTTCCATAGAGAACCAGTTAAAGATGAAGAACCTGTCTGAAGTTTGAACTAGAGCTTTAAAGCTTATGTGCTAGACTTGTGCTCTAGCTTTAGAGCCTATAGACTCTAGAGCTCTAGACTCAAGCCAGGAACCATTTAAGAACCTTTCTTTTTGAGCCAAACACACGTCTGACCCGGAATCTGACCAAGATCTGACCACAAACTCGCCTGTGACGGATGAAAAAGCCCATGAGGTTTTCCAAGCGTAATAATGTGCAACTCACTCTGTTGGTGGTACCCGAAGCCCCAGGCGCTGTCCAAGGTGCTGAAGCGCGCTTCTCGTCAATACGGGTGAATGTGGGTCGGTCGCTTTACGCAATGCTGCTCGTCTCAGTCTCCCTCTCTCTCGTCTCTCTCCCCACTTTTATACCGCGGGTAACCCGTTTCTTGGAGTGCTCTCTACGTCATGTGCGGTGGTCTGTGAGAGTCACGTGGTTATATTGCATTACATTAAACGATGCATAACACAGCTGACTCACCTTTAGTTGTAGTCACAAAGAAAAAGAAAGTCTGTTTAGTCATACTTTCACAGAAATAATCCTGAAAAACTTTGTTCAGAGTTCCACGGTACTGAACAGGTTATAATAGCTTCTAATAATAAAATAGTTTGATTTATTGGCTTTCAGGTCAGTTGACAAGATCTATTCGGAGTTCCACAGTAATCATCAGCACTCAAAGTCTCATTGGGTTTGGTAGCAGTGGTCTGAACACACACTATGCAGTGCTTCTGCGGTGCTGTTTGAATGCATTGCCATTTGTGATTTTATCCATAGAGCTCTGTGGAAGCCATCATCACTTTAGACCTTTAGGTTCAGATTTGCCCTGTCAGGCTTCTACTTTCACCCTTGTGACTCAGTTGATATGCAGGTCAGTTTTTTTTCCGTTTATTGTCTGATATCAGATTTTTTTTATCACAGGCCACGCATTCATCATCACTCTTATTAGATTCAGAAACTTATGATGGGGTGGAGGTTGTGTCATGGTCATTACAGGCATCAGCCCATGCGCAACTCCATCTCCCTGAGCGCATTGGTGCACAGGGTCAATCAAATTACAGCATTCTGCTTGTCCACTAATCTCATTCTGCCGCACATTTTCATCTACTGTATATCAGGCCAATGAGTAAGCCAATTCAGAAACTTCAACCGAGACCCAGAACATAAACGCAGGGGAAAAAGTTTGTTTTTTTTAAGTGTTTTTTTGTAATGTACCAAAAATATAAATATACCTCCAAAGGTATAACAATGTCTTTTAAGTCTGTTTGTGTACCTTAAGTGAGTTTTAAATGTTTGCTACGTTCACTTTCCCGTGGGAAAGGGGCATACTTTTTCATAATCTAATGTTTTACAATGGAAAAATAAAATTTAAAAAAGCCTTGAGTCAAAACAAGATACATGGTACAATTATGCTACCTCACTAAAATACTGAAGATGTACCCTTGAGGGTACCACCTCAGGCTACTACTCCTGCCACAGTTTAGTACCTTTCTTTCTGTGAGCTTGGACTAATAAAAATGGGGGGGGGATTGTCTATAGCCTACATGCAATACTTGCACAAACATTTGTCATATTTACATTTACAGTACTTGGCAGATGATCTTATGCAATGTGATCATTCTTTATAGCGGTAGGTGAAGGTAGCATCAGGAGCCATTGCCCAAGAGCTCTTATGTTCTCTTATGGTGTAAAGAAGAGTTTCTCAACTAGCAGGCCTAGGGCCTATACTGAGGGGGGGCAGTAGTCCATAGTGGGCCTGTGATGGCACTTTGTCATAAAAAATAACTAACTTTACAATGAAAAAGAAATATAAAATGTTTTCAGTTAGCAAAATTAATACAAGCCCTATAATAACAGCACACAAAGGCAGCTCCGTCAATGTTTTTGCCCTTTTCCTCTAGAAACATATGGCCTATTAGTTGTTCCCTCGCACCAATATTCTGCTGATATTTTATGTTCACTGATACATGTCACATATTGCAAGGGTAAAACATCACTCTGCTGAAAATGTCCTCAAAATTACATTTTTAAGTAAAAACAAGTAAAGAGTTTTGTTTCCTTTGTGGTCCTTTATGCTTTCTAATGATAAACAGGTGGGCCTTCAGGTGGAAAAGGTTGAGAACCCATGGTGTAGAGTATTCACCCAGGTGGGAAATTGAACCCAGTCTGCATTGTGGAGGGTGTTACCCACTACACTGTACCAAACAAAGTATACAGAGTTACCATATTTACATGTTTTCAAATGCTTTTGATGTCAAAAACAAAAAAGCCATTTAATTAACAGCAATTCCATGCTGTCACTGTCCAAAAAACATGTATCTCCAAAATAGTAACTCTACAGAAGAAGGCAACTTTAAATTTTAATTCAAGATCGAATGATGGAGATGCTTGTTTAACGACACTTTGTAGTGTAGGTAAATAACGGTCATGTATTGTTAATACAAATGAGAGGTGCTGAATTCAAACCCTTACAATCCCAGGGCTATTACATACTGAGACTTATTATTCTGTAACTACAGAGACTTCAATGCAAACTGGCTGAGCTGTTCTTAGGTTACAGATGTGTGTAATAAAGCTTTTGCCTGTGTGTGGGTGCTGGGTATTTAAGGGGTTAACTGCAAACTGCTTCACTAATGCTGCTGCACACTGATGGAGACTCAGGCACAGCTCAGTATGGGTGCAGTGTGTTTGCATTCACAGAGTTGACCTCATTGTAATGTGATTGGTGTGGGAGATTTAATGGGAAGAGTTATCAGTAACATAAGCTGTGTATTTTTTTTGGACAACCATCCTGCTACCCCACAAAAATGATCTCATGTAGTGTCAAAACGTCAGTGTGTGACAGATATATCCACAAAGCAGATTTCAAATTCTACAGAGGCTAGAACATTTAGAATGGAATGGTCAGGTTACACCCAGAGATTTTACTGGGGCGGCATGCTGTTAGGAAAAAAGTGCTACTGTATTAAAATGATGTTAAAAGTGATGCATTGGTGCTTCTTTGTGCATCATTTTCACATGAATAAAATATTACTTCAGCCCAAAAGTCTGAAAGACAAAACTGTGTTGATGCAATTCATTCAGGAGGAAATTATGTTTTATTCACGTAAATTCACTTTGTTTAGGTTGCCCATACTACATGTTACACAGTCAAATGATTAGAAAACTAGTCAGACAACATTGTATAGGAGAGCATAGTGAGAGGAAGGGCTAACCTAATTTTAGTGGAGTAAAAACACGTTTCACAGATGGACTTTAGAATGCTAAATGATTATAGCTGACTGGCATTTGCTAGTTAATTCATCTTAACCATGCATGGTGTACTAATTTGAGTAGTTTACTGGGTAACACCTCTGCCATTTATGTTGTAGACTGAGGGTCCCCCCACCGAGCAGGTACCCTATGCCTTGGGCAAGACTCCTAACGCTACCTTCACCTACCTGTGTAAAATGATCAAACCGTAAGTTACTCTGAATAAAAGCATCTGCCAAATGACATAAATGTAAATACTCAGCAAAATTAGTCTTTTAAAGGAAGATACACTAATTATTAAAAACAGACTAATCAGACACATAAGAACTGATTGGCAACTCCCTGGCAGCAGATTTTCACTGTAAAGAGTAGCCACTCACAAAGAGTAGGTAGGACAGCTTTTATCTAGTAATTAGGTTGGCTAGTAGGGTGGCCATACTTCATGTTGGGGTGTACTAGCCACCTCTGTCCACCCTTTGCCTATGCCTCTGCAGACATGGCTTAACCCCCACTCAAAACAGCTCTCACAAGAGATATGTACAACAGCTGTTTTCTCCTTTAATGCATATAATGATTGATTTTATAGAAAAGTTGAGCATGACTGCAGCTTTATCTACTGCGCTAGTCAAGTACTTTGAACACACACATACATGTTTTTCTATACAGCTAATGGTGCACATCTGGACAAGTTACTAGCTCTCAGCTTCCATGAGAGCTAGTGAAAAAAGTTTATTCCACCACTGTAGCTGATGGAGAAAGTTAGGCAAAATTAATTATGGGTGAATGTTCTGCTGGCTGTTGCGGAATTTTCTGTCACTGCTTTATTGAAAAATATGGAGCATCCAGTTTGCTGTTGTTTGCCTACCTTCATAATGCAAATGCAGCATAAGAATAGGAACTGATGGTGGAAAAGAGCAGGAATGGCAGAGAACATAAGTGATCAGTCAAATTAACCCTTGTGTGGTGTTGATGTGTTTGTTACACCATATTATTGTTTTTTTTCTTCAATCAATATAGCCAGAGCAATTTAAGCAAAAATACCAGATGTTTAAAACACAAGTGGCCAGCATAGGGTTCTTATTTAGCAGCTGTAGCCAGTCAGCAGCCTGTCCATGTTGTACACCCTCAGACACACACACACACACACACACACACACACACATATATATATATATATATATATATATATATATATATATATATATATATACATACATACAAACACATACACACACACTACCAGCAGCTCATGTAAGAGGAGAACAGAGTGAAGGACACAGCACCTCCACACTTTTACTCCCCACAGGTTCATCTCAACACCACATGTGTAATATAAATGTGTAGGGGGTGTTTACAGTGTGAAGGCACTGAAAATGTGTTATTTTATATGTTGTTCACATATATGTTGTTCACTGAGGGTGTTATCTGATGCTGAAATGTGTTATCTATCAAACATCAGTCAGCTATAATAATTAAAATACATGCATGTGTTTAATGATTTAGGGGTGTAATGGTGAAGACCAGCTCTACATTTTTTGTTTTCACAATTTGGCCTGTTGCAAAAAGGACATTATTTCGACATAATCGCCATAATTCCAAAATAATAAGCCATTAACATAACTAGTCATAATCCTGAGACTATAAACCATTGTTTTAACATAACTAGTCAGAATCTTGATAACATACACCATTATTTCAATGCAGCAGCCAAAAAGAAAACAAGCAATTGTTTTTCACACAATTCTGTCCACTGAAAGTAAATTTTTAATCATAACCACATAGTGTGATTGTTATTTATTGTGCTGCTGAGCTTATCTTAGAAAAACACTCACCTGTAAGGAATGTAGTGATTCACTCTAACAACAAGTGACTCAATATGCAAATAGACAATGCCAGGAGCCAATTTTGGTTGAGTTAAGGATGAGTAAAGTTAACAACACATTTTATTGAAAAAACACAATGAACTTAGTTTCAACATAGCAGTCATGAAGAAAACATAGATAGTTCAAAATGTGTGGCTTACCTGCATTTATTAAGTAATATCAGCAAGAGAGAACTGATTACAGCAACAGAGTGCATTTCTTTTTTTTTTTTGTTTGTTTGTTTTTGAGTGCAGGTGTGTGGCATCCCTAACCCTAAAAGGTAAGTACTTAGTTCTAGACAATCTCTAAACTGTGGATTAGACTAAAATTTGTGCACAAAACCAAGGTAATCTCCATCATTACGTTTTCATTAGATTCGCATTTGGAGCTGTCATCATACTTTATCTATATATGCTGTCTTTATTTGTCATCTACAGTAATGTGCAAATGTCAGAGACTGCCCTTAATTTCCTGTCAAAACAGCCATTAAGTGCAAGTTATTCATTTTTTCAGGAGATACACTACATTGCCAAAAGTATTCACTCACACATCCAAGTCATTGAATTCAGGTATTCCAATCAGTTCCATGGCCACAGGTATATAAAACCAAACACCTAGGCATGCAGACTGCTTCTACAAACATTTGTGAAGGAATGGGTCACTCTCAGGAGCTCAGTGAATTCCAGCGTGGTATCGTGGAAAATGCAACCGACTTCTAAGAAATTTTCACAAAACTGTAAACAAGTCTCCCCAAAAAATGGAAGCTGTAATAAATGCAAAGGGTGGACTGAAAAGTGTGAAATTACATTTCATTGGCTTCTGTGTAGTTGTCTGTGACAAATATGATATAATATTATATTCTAAATAATATTGGTTGAACAAAAGAATAAATTAATGTAATGGCTGTTTAGACAGGACCTGAAATAAATGGTCTCTGACTTTTGTAAAGTACAGCATATGCTGTGAGAAGCAATTCCTATTGTACTTCATAAAAAAACAGAAAAACATTTTTTTAACCTCAAAACACTCTAATAGAATACAGTGAGCTGGTGCTTGAAGCCTTGGTGGCTTGGCTTTGATTATGAATACAATAATGATAAACAGAGAAATGTGTTGAAAGGACTGTCCATGATAACTGACTGTGTGCTACAAATGCAGTGGGATTCGGTTGAAAAACAGGAGTGTTCCTGTAAAAGGTTTAAAATGTTTACTGACCACAAAGGCAATATCCCCCTTGTTGAAATACGGGGAATCTTGTGGTGCTATTCTAGTAAAAGCAATGACAAATGCTACACCCACATGCCCAGACTCAGCTGTGGTTATTTTCCATTTTTTTCTCTGTCAAGACGATGTCATATTGAGTTGCACTTATTGAGCGTCCTTCTTTCATTTTTTTTTTTTAAATACAGTATGATACAGTGAAGTGGTCAAAATGTGACATCACTGTTTATCGGACATCCCACCACTCCCAGCTTTCTTTACTGCTGGCTTTCCAAGATGTTGGAAATTTCAGTGTGACTGGACCTTTGTGTAGGCATGTGTGGTCAGAGTGATTTAGCATTCTAGAAATGCAGACATGGCTGGGCTAATGGTGGTCTGTTCTGGTGTCTGTTATGACCGGACCACACTCATTTCCTGTGACTGGTGCTCAGGGACTATCAGTCCAAATCCCTGTGTGATGGGACAGAGAAACCAGAGCGGGAAATTAGCCGCTAATACAGAAAGCTCTTTTGTTCGATGCGAGCCAGGCTCACGGACAATGATGTGATGCCTTTTGGCTGCACTCCTGGTGACCTTTGCCCTCATTTGCCTGAAAATAATTTATCTGAAGGTCAGACTCCTTGAATGGGCCTCTAATAATGTTAACCTTTTTATACTAGTCTCATATGATATCATAAGTCAACATTGTGATTGTCCAGCCTGTTCATTTGCACACTTGTAGAGATGATGGTTCCTAAATGGCTCTTGGCTTGCAGTTACAGTTGGTACACTGTTAGAAATGAACGCTCTGTGCAGGTAGATTCTTTATTCAAGATACAAACAATTTAAATGTTACTTCAAAGGTACAGCAGTAGTTTTAAGGCCTAATTGTGAACCTTAAATGAGTTTTTCCAGGTGAAAAGTTCATATTTGTATCTTTTCATAACTGAATGTTTTAAAACAGAACAGTAAAATAAAAGCCTGGAGGCGAGACGGGGAGTGGAGTCAAAACAGTTTAGAGAATATCATTTCAGGGGATTATGGTTCAGTTATGTTCCCTGACCAAAGGTACTGAGATGTACCCTTGAGAGTCCCACCCCAGGGACCTTTATTTCTAAGAGTGTATACAGTACCTTCATTTCAGAGGAAACGCCAGTCGGAGAAGCCGTTATTGAGCAACGGAAGAGCCCAGTTTTCAGCGTTGTTGAGTGTGTTTGGGATTATTTGGATCATGAGAAGCAGGAAATGCAACCAACTTCTAAGACTAAACTTTGGAGGTGTGGAAAAATATCCCTGTAGATTTTTTTTTGAAAAACTGAAAGTAAAATGTTATATTATATAATTATCTGTTGAGGTTTGGTGTTTAATTTTCTTTTAAATATTTTATCACTGTTCATAGAAAAACAATTATCTCCAAAATAGTAACCTCATAGGTGGTTCATTTTAATATAAGTCAATGCAAACAGTTTTTCCAAGTAATTTTTATAATTTCTATTGATCCACTCATCATGGAATTTTCACACAATGTAAAGAACAGTTGCAGAGTCGTGTAGAAAAAAAATGGTGTAGAAAAATTAAAATGGACAAAAATGGAGATACATGTGTGTGTTAGACAGCTACAATATGTTAAAATAACTGTTTTGAATGGAAATGAAGGAAATGAAAGGCTGACCTTTGCATAGTGATGTAGGTGATTGGCACAGCTCTTCAAGCTCACACTTCTCTTGGTAAAACAGGGTCATGCATTGAAAGCCTTTAAAAGTTTCAAAGTTCTTGTGCAACGCTCCCTTATTTGTGAGACAGCATGATCAAATGTTTGGTTGATTCCTGAGAAAACAAATCAAAAACCCCTCACACTGATTGTCAGTTTCGACATGCCATATCATATGAGGGTGTGCTCTGCTCTGGGCTAGGCTTCAAAGATTTCATTACTGTGAAAAGTGTTGGATCAATGTGAAAGGCACAGCTCAATTGCCCATAGGTCTACTCCTTTTTTCTGCATTAGTCATAGACAGTTCCCAAAAATGTGGGAGTGTACATGCTAACACATGTTGCTTGTTTATCAACAGAAAGAGAAGAAGGATTAAGCTGTGCCTCAATGGAAGTGTCGCTGCCAGGTAGTATGAAGGCAAACAAAAGATCTTTAATACCTAATAAAGAGTCACTAAGCTACGAAGCTAAGTGTTTTAAAAGGTTTATTCCAGCAAGTCATTAAAGGGATTATATTATAATTTTTTTGTTGTATTTGAATCATACATCAATTTTACATGATCATTTTCCAACCTTTGCTCCTTCGATTGACTGGCAACCTGTCCAGGGTGTATCCTGCCTTCCGACCAATGACCACTTGGATAGGCTCCAGCTCACCTCGTGATCCAGAAGGATCAGCGGCTTAGAGAACATGTGTCTGAGTGTTTTCCAACCTCTCTTTACCCCTTACAATAAGACCAGCTGTTTGTGTTATTGTTATTCTAATTCTAATGTAAATGAGCTCTGCTCTGACTGGCTGCCTGTTTTGTGCCCTGTTCAAAAAGCAACGTGGGCTCAAAGACTCTTTCAGCATGAATGAGTGGGGCTAAACTGCTGTACGCTGAAAGGACAGTCGTGTGCAAATATTTTGGTTTTTGTGACATCACAAAACAGTGAATTCAAAAATGTTTTCTAGCTTCTATGGTTTCCATATACAGCTGCTGTTGCACAAAAACCTTGTCTTTCCAGTTCAGATGTTTTTAATGTGCATGCTTTGAAAACTCCAGTTAGCCTCTTCACTGTGCTACAATGTCACGATGAACAGACCAATAGAAATTGTCCAAAATTACATGAGAAAAAAAGATTTTAATACTAATAACACTAATAATACTGGAGGCAGTTCAAAGTGCTTTACAGACAGGTGATAAGGTGTAATAGCAACAGATGAAAACAGAGTTGAATTTGATTTCTTCTACTCTAGTTGTACAGTGATATTTAATAACCATAAAAAAGTTAAGAGTATAAATTTAAATCGTATGATGATGCTTTTTAAAATTCTAACAATGTTTACTTTCTACATTTGGTTTTTCCTGAAACTGTAATGGGGAGCGAGGAAGCGGACGCATATGCTGAGATAAGCGACTTTTATTATGGGCAAATCCAGGGTCATGGTCAATACGGTCCAGGTTCAAATAGCCAATACGAATGAATGAAAGTTAGACATGACGAACAGAAACACGGAATCCAAACAATGCCAAAACGTCAAACTGCACACAGTACATACAAACAGCACATCAAACAGTACAAAGACCAGCGAATACAAAGGGCACACATGGGGCTTATAAAACACAGGGATAACGAGGGACAGGCATAAAACAGATGGCGACAATCAGGGGCGGAGTCACAAAACAAGGGGCCGGACTAGGAAACCAAAACAAAGAAAATACATGGACTAGACCAAAACAAATCACAAACACATGGACAGGACCAGGCAAGGCCAATCGTGACAGAAACAAGTTCTTTACGTAATCTAAGGCTACTGTGTGTATAGTAAGTATGTGTATATGAAGGGGAATTCCACCAATTTTTTTCAAAATTTCTGTATAACTCAATTGTTAATTTAAGTTAGGATTTAAAAAAACTAGGACTGTTAAAAAAACAGGGAAAAATGCATTAACAGATTAATTCAGTAAAGGGGCATTCCACCAAATGTTATAAAATTTCTACATACTTCAGTCACATGTTAACAAAGTATTTCAAAGTGGTTTGATGTGGAATGTTTCACTGTAAACTTACTGTGACATCTACAGCACAAATAGGGCCATTTTATTTACCATCTCAAGCCACCAGTGAACTGACTCTTCTGAGTGTTTTTATGTAATATTGTTTTATCTATGGGAATTATGTATTGTCCAAACAGCTTCAAAACCATGTGAAACAGTATTTGGCTTGTAGCTAACAGCCTCTCTCCATCTTTTACTCTCATTCTAAATGCTGGCCTGGCATCAGCCATCCTTTGCTGGCTCTGGTTGATGGTGAAATGCTGAACAGACTGCTCTCTCTGACATTTGGAAGGCTCTACATTATAACAAGAAAGCATCTCCAGCAAGAAGCCAGCCTACTGCAAACACTGGAGCCATAAATCACCAATCTGCACAAAGACACAGTTCAGAAGGAAATGTACTCCAGTGTATTCCTCTGTAGACTCCTGACTACCTGACTAAAACAGAATGCATAACCTCACTGAAAAGTCATTTTGTTGGTCATTTTATTTACCATTAGTAGTTTCCATTACTTGTTGAATTGCATTCCATTTATTTCCATTATGCATTATGAAGTGCTAGCTACCTTTTTGCTTTTTCCCCCTAAAAACAACTACAAATGTAAGCTTACCTGTACCGAAGTGTCTTCAGATTTTCTTATATTATTTCTTATTACTTCCATTATTTGTACCTGTAGTGGATAACTCCAGTTTGTTGTCCAAAAGTGATACTATTTATGTAGTCTTAACGGGTTGTCTAGGGTTAAGACATAAACAAACGCATTCTTACTGTTTTGATGTTAAGTGCTGTACTGTGGAGAAACTTACAGACTCAGATTACTTTAAGGTGGGAACCAGAGATCGCAATGTTCACAACACAAATATCACCATTTTATTTGCTAATCAAAATGGCTTGGACATGCAACTTGCTAGTTGGTGTATTGAAAATTTGGGGAGCTTATTTTATGAACAAAATATTTACCAAGGTAAATGTTTCTGGACATGAGACACTGGCATGAATCAAATGACACAAGACAAATACACTGATCAGGCATAACATTATGACAATCTCCTTGTTTCTATGCTCATTGTCCATTTTATCAGCTCCACTTACTGTATAGTTGCATTTTGTAGTTCTACAGTTACAGACTGTAGTCCATCTGGTTCTCTGATACTTTGTTAGGCCCCTTTTCACCTGTTCTTCGCTGGTCAGGACCCCCATGGACTCTCACAGAGCAGGTACTGAAGAACAGGGTGAAAGGGGGCTAACAAAGTATGCAGAGAAACAGATGATCTACAGTCTCTACTTGTTGAACTACAAAGTGCTCCTATATTGTATGTGGAGCTGATCAAATGGACTCAAATGGAGTGTAGAAACAAGGAGGTGGGCATAATATTATGCCTGATCAGTGTATAGTGTAATATAAAGAAATGAGCATTCTACAGTAAGGCTGGATTGCACAGTGTTTAGATTTTGTCAACATTTTTTTAGTCTTTATTCATTAATTCAGATGATGTCATTTTTCATGACTTAATCTGTCAATATTACACTTCATTTTATTACGCTTTATTTTATAAAGCTTCTAACTCTGGTTGACCACCAGGTTCAGGCTGATTTGGAACATTTTCAAGTTGCGATTTTGTGGCTGCAAGTTGGGAAGTGAAAGCAAGTAAAATTGAGGGGTTTTTAACTTTGAAAAGAATAAAAAAAAAATCACTCCTAGGCAAAGTTTGGCATGTTTGATATAGCTCTATCCTCTTTGCATGTGACATGTCAGTGCATATAACTAACTTAAAGCTGACGGTGATGGATGAGAGCAGACTCTAATGCACCAGGCTCATTTGTGTAATGTTTCACAGTCCTGTCAGTAATTCATGGGCACGTCTTTGCATCTTAAAAAAAAAAAAAACATCTAATGTGGAGTTTTATTTCAAAACCAAACACTATCAAAAACCAAGTTCATTTGTTTTAGGTATTATCTGATTTGTGAAAACAGGGTTACCTAATTTGTTTGCACTTAAGAGCTCTTTCACTATGCTCTCAGAAAAAACGTACTGGGACTGATCCCCTCTTTTCACTGGGGTGGGTCCCTCAAGGGTACATCTAAGTACCTTAGATGTCAGGGAACATAATTGAACCAAAATAAGTTCTAAGTTGTATTGACTTCACACACACCCTCTTGTCTCCAGGCTTCTATTGTTCTGTTTTTCACAACCTAAAACATTAAGTTATGAAAAATGTATTTCTATTATTATTATTATTATTATTATTATTATTATTATTATTAAGGTTCACAATTGGACCTTAAAATCACTTCTGTACCTTTGAGGGAACATTTACATTATTTGTACCTTGATGAACAAAAAATGTGCCTGCAAAGAAGCTTCATTTCGAACAGTATACCATGTGAAATACTAAGGCTTTTCTGCATATAGTGCCAAAAACTGATCATCTAAAAGGCTCAAATCAACCTATCTAATTTATCACTGTTGTTGGAAGGAAACCTCGTATCTCCAGAATCATAACTTTACAGGAGAAGGAAAAGTAATTATGGGCCATTTCTTTTGGTCAATTCATCATGAAACAGGCATTTTCAAATAATGTCAAAACCCTATTTTAGTTTATAATGTATATGTTAATCATTAAAAACAGAAACATTACTTGATTTAACTAAAGTCACTGACAGGTGAGTTTTATGAACCTCACAAACTCACCACAGGTGCAGCAGTGCTGGGGCAGTCGTGGGCTGGAGGTTAGGGAGCCAGCCCTGTGACCAGAAGGTTGCCGGTTTGATCCCCTTGGCTGACAGTGCATGACTAAAGTACCCTTAAGCAAGGCATCTAACCCCAAAATGCTCCCTGGATGCCGCGGATAGGACCGTCCACAGTCATGGCCTCGACTGATGGTAGAGGAGACGGAATTGGGAATTTCAGTCATTGTATAACTGCATGAAAGGTGACCTTTTGGGAAACTTCAAGGCCTTGGGCCTGAGACGCTCTCGAGTCTTTTAGCCTGCTGATGTTCTTTATGCTTTGCCTTAGTTAAGCCTTTGTGCGTGTGGTTTAAGTGAACATAATAATCTGTAATCTGGGATTATTTTTCTTTATCTTTATATTTTCTTAATTGTATGGTTCCTTGGTATGCTTGTTATCCTGGAAAACATTTTCCTTTATTAAATAAATTTCATAATCTATTACACTTTTGAAATTCGATATGTGGTTTAGGGCATATGGCAGCACATAAATTATGAATGGGTGTTTTTCATACATTTGTAAATGTATAACAACTATGCAGTGGTAAATTACAAACAAAATTAAAGTTACAAGGGGATGCAATTTGTGGCACACCACCTCTCACAAGATATTTATTATATTTGGCCATTAAATGATCTATATTTGTGGGAAATGACCACTGACATAACAAAGTATTCTTACATTTAATGGCCAAATAAAAGAAAGGTGGACAAAATATGGACATAATAATAATGTATCCAGATTTTAGATGGGGTGCATTTCTTGGCAGATGGTCTGCCTTTAAAGGCATCCCCCTATAACTTTCTTTCTGTTGACACAACTATAGTATGTTTTTAATCACAAATGTGTTGGACCAATATGTGATACCTGTATCAAAGATGTAATAATGATGTAGCCAGATTTTAGAGGGGGTCCAATTCCTGTCAGGTTGACACAACTATAATATGTTTTTAATCACACATAATTTGACCAACATGTGAAACCTATACAAGCATCATAGATGCAACAACCCACCCCCCTGGCCAGATCTATCAGAGGGTTCTTTTCCTGACAGGCAATCCTCTTGTAACCTTTTTTTATGAATAGAAATATGAAATATATTAATAATATACACTTTGGGCCAGCATATGTTTTCTGCGATACATGTTCAGAGATGCAACACCAATTTAGCAAAAACTGCCATTTTCTGACCAGTGTTCTGCTATTCAAAGCATTTGCCTGTCATTTTCTTCCTTTTGAGTCTTCCATGAAATGGAATGATTTTAGCAGTATGTACTGGCAAACAGTATGTATCCATGCAAGTTACATGACAGCAATAATAGCGTATCCCGACTTATAATGGGTTGCATCTACTGAGAGTTTTTACAAGTCACTGTCTTTAGAGTGTAAAATCTAAAGAATCTGATCCAGACTGGTGGGAAACATGACACGATAAGTAGGTGAAATTCATATGTATATTTTGTTGACAAATAGCAATGTACAACGTTTTCTGCACACAAGATCAATGCAGACTGCTATGTTGTGTAATGTATATGCAGCGGTGTATGTGGGCTACATCATACTTTTGTACAGTGGTGGACGAAGTACACAAATCATGTACTTGAGTTAAAGTAGAGATACCCAAGGTAAAATATTACTCCAGTAAAAGTAGAAGTCCTTACTCTAGACCTCAACTTGAGTAAAAGTACAAAAGTATTTGGCTTCAAATGTACTTAAGTATCAAAAGTAAAAGTTCTAAAAGAGTAATTCTGGCTCTGATGTCCTGTTATCATTTTTATAACAAGATTCACTTCATGAACTCAGTTTAGGTGAAAATCCTCCAGTGTCTCTCTTGGTAAACCAGTCTTTTAATAGAACGTCATTAATTAGTGACGCTGACGTCTATTAAAATGATCATAAGCACAAAACACTGAAGGTAAACAGTTTCCATCAGGGAGAACCGAGTGGCTCTGAAATCACTTTTTACAAACAAGAAAAGTTTCAGTTTAAGATTACTTTGTAAATTAGTTACAAGCTGAATAAAAATTTGCTTTAAACTCAGGATCACAAATAAGTTTTCCTTTACTATATAGATCTGTTGGTCTCTGTTCATAAACATAAACTAACCGAAACTAATTTACTATAAAACGAAAGTGTTTGTATGAATTCAGAAAAAAAGAAACGTGCCAGTCACGACTGCATGTTTGTAAATATTTCTATATTGTGGTCTATTTACACAAAGTTAGGTTAGTTCATCATTTAGGTGACGTATGTGCTCCCAAATTTTTACACCGCTGCACTGACGGTGAACCGTGTGCTGCACTGGGTTGGTATGACCAACAGGTCAAAATAAGGTCAGAACAAAGTGACCGCTGTGCCCTGATTGGTGCTCTGGCTTTGCACTTCTTTTGTTTTGGCATGTTACGTTTTTATACACACAGAAACCAAAAGGAACGACAGATTTCTCAAATTGTAGTGGAGTAAAAAGTCAGATATTAGACTCTTAAATGTAGTGGAGTGAAAGTAAAAAGTCGCCCAAAATGGAAAAACTTAAGTAAAGTACAGATACACGAAAAAACTACTTAAGTACTGTAACGAATTACATTTACTTAGTTACTGTCCACCACTGCTTTTGTATTACTGTTTACGAGTCACTGTACTTTAGAACATCTGGTGTGTTTCTGTTCTGTAAAACAACGATTTAATGAGTTGTTGATGAAAATGAAAGTGATGTTTTGCAAGTTCTTCAAATCGATATATGTAAAGTAAAAGCGGATTACCTCCGCTTTCCAGCAAAATACGTCCCTGTGAGGGGGTGCATCTCGCGGCAGGAGTGCCGAATTCGGCACAACACCTGATTTTCTGTGACGTAAGCAGCGATTTTCTCTAATTTCAAATTTGAACTGCTGCGACGGTTTCACTGTGGCGCTGCGCTCTCAATGGGTTTCGGTCATTTCTAGTGAGTGACGTTAATACTTTTAATGTTGTTAAATGCCCGGTTATATTTGCAGTTCGTACTGCAAAAACTAAAAGAAGCTATCAACATACCGTTTTCGAGCGTTTCAGCTTCGTTTTCAAGAGATGTTATTTCTGGCTAGCGTTAAGACTAGCTAACCTATCCACTAACGTTAAATGCTAATACATTGACGTTAGCATTATTATCTGAACTTTAACTCTTTTAATTTGTAAAGCAGTTCGTGCCAGTTCGTTCATGTTAGCTAACACTAATGCTGGATAACAGCTCTTTCGGTGACTACAGTAGGTTAGATAGCTTAGCTAAATTCGTGTACTTGTAATAATTTCCTTCACCTCAGCCAGTGTAAATGGCCTGCTATGTTAATATAAGAGAGCCTACTTTCTTGGCGAAGAGACCGCAGAGTCTTTCACCGCTGACCTAAAACAAAGCAAGTGGCAGTTTGGGGTGTTGACGTCCAACCGGTATATTTGATGCCTTTTAAGGATGAATACAAACGAACATTATGTGCAAAGTGAGGGAATGTGTTGAGGTGCTTATTGACAATAGTTGGACTTGTAAATAAATGTGAAATTACAGCATCATTTTAAATGAACTCTGTGATAATATAGCTAGTGTTACCGTAAAGCTGCGCTATGTAAGTTTTTTTTAATTATTGAAAAAGTACCATTACTCAAATAGATGAAAAAAAAAAAACACTACAGTATAGTGTCTATGCACCACTGCTAGAAAAAGGATTTCACTTTGTTTTTTTTTTTGTGCCACGTCATATGTCTTTATGTGAATTCATAGTTCCGACACAATTCTTCGACAATAATCGTGCTAATGTAATATAATATAACGTTATCCTACTTAGTGTAGATTCAACTGTAGCCACGTTTACGTGCAGCCTAATGATCCGTTAATAATCCCACTAATAGCTCAATCAGAATAGACTAGTACAATTGAGGCCATTCGGAATACAATTTCTATCCGACTGAATGAGGTGGGTAATCCTGTAAGTAATCAGTTAAATAGAAGAATAATAACCGTGTAAACACCTGTATCTGATCACATTCCCAATCAGAGCGTTTAAGTCCGTTCTGCATGTGTGTACCGTTCAACATGGCGGGAGCAGAAACTGGTCTGCAGAAGAGGTGAAGTGTATGCTCTTATCTTTAAAAGACGGCGGTGGGACGGGCGTCCAGCTTATGTGTCTCAGAGCACGACATCTTCTCGCTGATTCTTTAATAAGAACATGTAAAGTATGTTTTTCTGCAATAATTTTAAAGCAATTAAAAACACAGTAGCTCTGACTGGACCTGGCATGATGCTCATGGTGACGTTTAGTCTAAGTGGTGCATTTTGGATCTAATTACTTGTAGTGCGCATGTAAACGGAGATTTTCCATCAGATTGTTGAGTAGAATGAAACACCTCAGTCTTAATCTGTTATTGGAGTGTATTCAATTGGATTGGCAAAAATCTTTGCATGTAAACACCGCCAGTGAAGTAGAACAGGTTGATTGCTAAAATGACAAGATTGTTGGATAAGCTATTTATTCCTATACTTTATAGGTCCATATTGACACCAGAAACAGCTTGAGTTCAAATGACAAGCATTACTCACTGCTGCCCTTTAAAAGTGCTATAGCACCAGAAATTTTTGCTGTTTTCGTAAAATCCTTGAGCTGTTTCTATGAATATTTTCTGTTGTGTCTTTTTGCCTCAGCCCAACTGATGAAAACATGGCAAATTTGCATTGTGTTAGTTGTAAAGTAAACATTTGATTGTGAAAACTAATAACTGGAAAATAATTCCAATCAGGCAATCATGTAACAACTGTGACGGACATATCGGCTTTTAGCAGATAGAATACAGATGATGGACAGAATCAGATGGAGAAATTTTATGCACAATTTTGTATACATTTTAGACATATCTTATGATCTTGGTATAGTAAGCAATCATTTTTTAACAAAAGTGAAAATATTTCTGGAAAGCAGTGCAGTTTTTGACATTACTTTTTATGAGTTTTTTTTTTTTACTTTTTTTATTGTATTTTATTCTCCAAGTGCACCCGAATGTTCTTATTTCTATGCTAACATCACTAAAATGTTCTCCTGGAGGACAAGCCACTAGACCCATACAAGGATTTTGTGTCTGAACTTGTTACCTTTTTCACTTCCTACAAGATCACATGTCTGTCTTTCAGTCTCAAGGCCTGAGGGCTGGCAACCCCAGAAAATATTTTCATTAATGCACAGGCTTGCCTGTGATGCCATTGAATAGAAAAGGCCTCTCTCCGGCTTGCAGTGAATGAAGCTGCTTTTTCTGTTTTGCCTCACTGTCTTGCCCTGCAATGTCTCTGAGTGACATGAAAGGAATTGGGCCGCTTACCAACATCACAAACACAAACAGAGTAGCTCAGTCCTAATCCCGTGCACATCGCTGGGGAAAAGGGCAGCCATTTGACATTTCATACCATACCATCACTAACCTGGCAAAATGGCTTTTTCAAAGTTCTGATATATTGCTATATCTTGACCTTGATGACCACTGCAAAGATGGCAAAGGCATGATAAATTGTCTTTTCTTAAAGTGACATTATACTTCAGTTGCACTAATCCCAGTTCAGATTTTGCTGTTTTAAACCTGGCTTGTGGAGAAAATGTCAAAAGCAAGATGTATTTTTAACCTGATGACAAATAGGAGCAAGCAGTGTTCCATAAAATACAGTAAACCGCACAAAGCAAAGATTAATAGTTTCATTAAAAGGCAATTAATCAAATTACATGGATAGCATTTCACAGCTGTCATGTGTTTGGATGTTCGTGGGATTGTGGTTCTTCTCACCCCAAGGTGTCGAGTCCCTGACCTCGACGTGACACGGCGAGCAAAGTGTTCATTAATATAGCAGCTCTCACTCATCATCGCTGATGAATCAGAGTCTTCATTTGTCTGAGGGTCTCAGCAAGTGGCCTGTATTCTTCATCTAAAATGGACGAATGATTGAAGAAGCTTGTCATCTTGAAATACTCCTTCTCATTATTTAGCAAAAGCTAATTATCTGAAGCTACTTGACTGTTCTCTCCTTGAATGATGCACATTTCTATGAAAATGCATTTCTCCAAGACTCATATCATGAATTTAACCAACTAATATGCCCATGTAAACATTGCTGCATATTATCAATGGGGTAGTGTTGCATGTTGCAATTAAATTTAACCTTTGGAATTGCAGGCTTACTTAGAATTTGCCAGCAAAATTTCACAAGCTACGTTACCTTGAATTCAGTTATATTCACCATGATGAGCAATTTCGCATCCCAATCTCCAAGGACAAATACATTTGTATGCAAAATTTTGCATCTACTTCAACTTCCATCTTTAAGCAATAGCATAGCATAGTACCATACGAACTGCATTGTATTTGTAAATGTGTGCCGATTCCAAATTTCATTCCAAAAAAGCTGGGAGCATGTTCACCACGGTGTTGTATCATCCTTCGCTTCAGCAGTACATAATAATCGTTTCAGCTTTAAAAGCAGAATTTTTTACCATTCATCTGTTATGCAAGTCTGAAGTTGCTCAACTGTAAAGGGCCTTTGTTGTCATATTTGTAGCTTAATAATGCAACACGTATTAGGTGAGAGATGGTTATGGTCTGCAGACAAGCCAAACTAGGACCTGACTAGCACAGACATGCTGTTGTAGATTGTGGCTTAGTGCTATCATGTTGAAATTGGGGTTCTTGAAAAAGACATCATCTATAAGGCTGCATGTGCTGCTCTGGAATCTATTCTGCATTAATTGTACAAAAATTAGAAGGTTTAACAAGGGTTACCCACTAATACACATCAGTCCATTTCTGATAAGCTTGGGCCCAGACAAGTTAGAAGTGTTTTGGGCAGGTTCCCCTGTGCATATTATGGTCTTGAGCGTTTGTGGAAGCAGCAACGCATAGTGTTTACTGACATGGGTATGGGCATTCAGTTGTTCTCAGCCTCATCCTTTATGCAGAGGTTTCTCCCATTCCCTGAAGCTCAGCTCATCCTCACTCATAAAAGACCCAGACTTTCCTGGGTGCTCCTTTTATACTCCAGCATAATTGCATCACCTCTTTAACATGTATTTTTTTTCTCTCTCTCTTTTTCTCAGTGTTTCTAGTCTTAAATTTCTCCCATCTCAACTTTGTTGGAATGTGCTGTGGACATCGATTTCAAAATGAATGTATATTTACAAAAATAAAGAAGTTGATGAGATAAAATAATAAATATTTTGTTTTTGTACTGTTTTTGTTCAACAACAGGTTAAAGTAGATTTTATAATCCCTGCTTTCTGTTTTTATTTGTGTTTTGCCTACTGTCCCAACTTTTTGCAAGTCACTCCACTGGTGCCCACTACAGCAATTATCTGCATTTTTTTTTGCTACAGATTAGTGAACTGCAGTATATCCCCATGAGTAAGTTCAATTTTGTTCACCTTTGTTACTGTTCATGGTTAGTGAGTTTGCTAGATTGCTAACTGGACCAACATGGAGATTTTTTTGTTGCCAATCTTCCACTCCAGACTCAGTCATGCCCCGTTGTAATATGCTGATAATGTAGTACAGTATCTTCTACATATATTTTGGAACATGCTGAAAATGTAGTATATTGTATTTCTATATAGGGAATTACATCTGACTGGCTTCCTTTAGTGAATTAATAGGCAGTTTTCTTTTTTGGATTGTTTATGGAATTTCTATGTTTCCTGCATTATTGTATTGTTCATATTCATAATGACTTCAATATCTCCTGTTCCTGTTCTGTCCATCTCCTGTTGATTGGCTTTGCACTGCAGGGGCCCTGGCCTGATTAGGCCTCATTAGGTTGGAGAGCAGGCTCTTGAGGATGGAGACGGGAAGAGGGAGACTCTCCATAATGACATTTCATCTAAGATCCCACGTTTAGGCAAGAATTTTCACATGCTATTCCGAGATGGAGCATGAGTCAGTTGTAAGTAGAGCATGTGAGTGTAAACTATATGCAAATCTTATTACCTACATTATTTGTACATGAGAGCCAGTGGCTGTATCTAGGGGTGAGAAATGAAAAATTCTTTCTCTGAGAGCCACTGCACCATCTCCTGGTGAAGTATTGGAATAATCCTTTAGTAGATGCTATCAAGACTAACATTAAAACATTTCAATTTTTATTAATAAACTCAACATGATTAGTAGCAATGTGTATAAGATCCTATGCTTTAAAAAGTTAAGCAGATTATGTTTTACTTCAAGTCATAAAGTACTTCAGACTGGAATGATCCATGAGGTTTTGTCAGTCGTTGTGCATAGTCATCAGTTAGTTCAAATAGCATATACTGTTTGTGGCTCCAATGTTCTTCATTTACTGGCAGTAGTAATCATATTTCATCTTGGCACTCAGTTTTGTTCCTGCTAGTTTCTTCTGAAACTCTTCATCCATTTGTTTACTTTGAGCCTCATTGAAGTGATTCTTCCAGTCACCTACTTCACCTGATCGAGAGAGAAATAGCAGTCATTTGGAAGTGTCCACACTTGTTTGATTTGTTCCAAATATGTCATCCTGCACTTTTCTTAATCACAGTTATCTGTGTTTCAGACATGTTTACTTTTGACAAGTTTTTGATTTTACTCACCTTTTCGGAAGAAGACATTTCCAAAATTGCCATGGGAATTTTTGGAGCTCTCCAGCATGGCATTGAAAGTGGTCTCTTTAGTAATCTTCATGACTTGGTCTTCTGTTAGAGGAAAACTGAAGAAATCTGCAACGTTCTTTATGCCCTCTGGTGGGTTCTAGACATGGAGAAGGACACAGTGTCATTGCAGAAGAGGACTTTTGCATTATTCACTGCAACAAGTGCTGAAAATAAACCAAGCACAAGAACAGTTCAGCGAAAAATCAAATAGACTCAGTCTTCCACTTATTCTTTTCCCTTTACTCTATTGTAGTTGATCAGTCAAGACATGTTTGATGTCTTAAGTTGGGTTCTTTGGTTTGGTACTGGAGTTTGTTGCTAATGCAGATTATTGAATAGTGTAGCTCACCAGTTAGCATTAGTAGTTCACATTACCAGGTTCAAGTGGCATAAATCCATTTTTTTGTCTTGATGTGACAAAGATCAGATATTTTCAGAGCTGTGAACATGCATATCTGGTCTTTTCAGAATCAGATGTGCATCAGTTTCATATGTGGTGGTAGCTACATATTTGTTTTGTTGCCATGAGACTTTAAAGCGAAATTTAGATAAGAAATCGTGTATTTTTGTTTTTTGTTTGTGTGTTTTTCTTTTTTCTTGGTCACCAGTCTTCTGGCCCAGCCTCAGTCATGCAACAGCAGTCAGTTATTAACTTCATATTCCATAACTAATATTAACATCTTATAACGACTCTAAAACTACTATGCAAGATATGAAGCTATGAGAGTGTTTACCTGCATAGAGGCCTGTTCAGTTTAAGAGTCTGTGCTCAATATTAATATTAGTATATAGTAATTGTCACACTAGATATCGTTGATCAGCCAAGATGCGTTTCATATCTGACGTGTGCCTCTTTAGTTTACAAAGAGAGATGCTGTGCTAATGTTGCTAAAGACACTGGACTTTCTTATCTTTGAAAATACTTGCAAAAATCTTAATTTATTTACTTCACGGTTTAGTAACATAGAGAGACTTTATTTAAACATTTAAGCTAAAATTGGAACTACATTATCAGCTGCATAATGTCCCACTTTGTAGTACTATTCTGGTGACCGAATGCACCACAAAAGACGTGTTGTACTTTAAAATATTAGAAACCGATTCACTGATGGTGCAGAAATAAACAAAATGTGTCTTTTGGCAAACTAGCAAGAGTCCCATTTAGTAAGAATATCATGCAAAATCTTCATCAAAGTGAAGTCATCTACTTCTTCAGATTTTCCATTCTACCTTAAATGGTGCATCATTTACATCTTTGCACCTGTACGGGTGCTGGAATGTAACTGCTGAACCATTGAAGATGTAGTGGTCATTTTTCACCTGAAGATTAGAAGGAAGGTCGCCAGTGGTCATGTATTTACAGACATCAGACAACATGTTAGTTCTTCTTTTTTTCTGAGCTATTCCTTTAACAACTTAATGCAGTTTGAGGTAAGTGTGATTATTTAGCCCATTTTTACGCTTCAGTGTTCAATGTATCGGAAGTTATCAAAGTAGACAAACATTACAGCAGTAGCAGCATTTACAAATGAGAATGTAGTCAAAGTCCTCCTTATGTCTCTGATGTGGAGGCTTGTTTTTTGTATCCTTATCAGGGTCAAAAGATGTCACTCGTTTGATGACGGACACTAGTGAGCTAAGCAAGGTCTTTAAGAATTACCTGCCCAATGAGGTCAGTTACAGTAAGCTGTCTGTTGTGTATTTGAATATAGCCAGTGTTGTCCAGGTTGGAAGTAAAGTTAATGTAGTCAGTTATAGCTTTATTGTCTTTTGAGCATATTTTCAAAGTTCTCTCTCTCTCTTGATCACAGAGGGCTTTTCGCCCTCTTTAACTCTATACCACTTGCCTATGCATTGCCATAGCAGCTGCAGTAGCCTACTTTTTAGTAGTAGTAGTAGTAGTTTAGTAGTAGTTTTTAGAGTTCTTTTTTTTTATTCTCTTAAGAGTATATATGGTGAATGGAGGAACAGCAAAGTAAGAATTTCATTGTACAGTGCAACTGCCTGTTCTGCTGTGCACATGACAATAAAACTCTTGAATCTTTTAATGTAGACCCTGTTAAGCTTGCTCTTCTCAGAAAACGGAAATTGCTTCACAAAATGAATCACACCTTTCATGGAAAAATTAGGCAAGTAACTTAATAAAGAAATGTGTGAGTCGTCAACATTCTCATTCGTAAGTGCTGTCACTGCTGTAATGTTTTGTCTACTGTGATGACTTACGTCACATTGAATATGAAATTGGGATCTTCTGTGCTCTGGTTGCATTCCATGTTAGCTACATAGCCCTGTAGTTCCAATGGAGAACAAAGGAAACCAACTTCAGATACCAACATGTCTTGACACTTGGGCCAAAAGGAAAATAACTGTATAAATATTATTTTTAAAATAAACATGAACTCTTTCATTAAGAGATGACTTACGGAGGGCTCCAGTATTAGCACACACCTCACACACTTCAGCTGATCACTTTTTCTGTGTACTGCTTGTTTTTTGCTTTTGTTTGTGCCTTCGTTCAGCCTCCCACATATTTTAACTGGCCTGCACGTACCAGTGAATGCTCACGGTCATATTTCTGAGGCAATGTGTACTGTCACTGCCACTACTGGACCAGCAAAACAAGATGCTTGTTGATCTTTGCCCTCATCTGTTACAACAAACAAGTTTAATCATGACTGCTTGAGCTATCACATTCATTCCCTGATGTGCAGACAAGCAGTTTAGCTCAAAAATGATCTCTTACCTCCTTTAGCTCCTCATAAGTCACAATCATCACATTAGGGTCATCCATGTGTTTCTCCCAGGCCAGAGCATGGTCAAAATAAGAACCCCAGGGTACTGCACAGAAAACAGGCAAATTTTCACATACACTGACACACCTACTCAAAATCAGCATGTAAAGAAGACAAGTGAGGACGCTGAGGATGTGTTATTTATTGCAAATCAAGCACAAAGGGAAGAGTGAAGTCTGCTTATGTATGTTGTTTGTATAATATGAGCTAATATGGTATAATATAGGCTAATTTGTAGGTTATTTCAGAATGTCATAATAAGGGAAGGGAAATTACATAGGAAATAAAATGTTTTTGTAATGTTTAGTTCCCTCTGACAGCAAAGTGGGCCAGTTCACTCATCTTCTCTAAACAGTTTTTTTTTTCTACTGTAAACTTACTATTTTGGAGATTATACTGATTGTACTGTGATTGAATGGTAGTTAAAGCCAAAACTTTTGAGTACTCACCTTCACCAGCCATGAAGTCAGAGAAGAATTTGTCCCAGGACGCAGTCTTGGGAAGGACTGGGTTTTTGTTCATGAAATGGTAATAAGAGACGACTGTGTCTTTGGGGTTTCGGAAAACCACCAACATCTGAGGCCGAAAGACACGGACAGATTAAGTACAGTACCTGTGATGCTAGTGGCAGAAAATTTTAAGAATAATATAAGCATATTTATGTCATATTAATGTTAATGTGCTGTAATGCACATTTTACACAAAGGGTGGTGTCAAACATACTTGGGGTGGAAATCATGTCGTTTACTGTGGGAAGTCTTTTTACTATTTCATGAAAAATTGTTCTGGACCTGGTGTGTAAATGGACCTCCATTTGTTGGTCCTCATTAATCATTCTGTGAGAACTTTAATCAGCTAACAAGAAAAAAAAGATTGTTGGACATTTTAGGCCTTTGTCACACATCTAAACTTGCTCACATCTGTCAAGCAGCACCTCTGGCTTGTTTGCTGAGACATAATGACGACTAGCATTAAGACTTGGTTTTAATTTTGATAACATCTTGTGTTGACAATCATCAGAGTATATTATGAATTGATTTTTAGTTATATAGAAACCAGGGTCTTGTGAGTAGAGTTATACTTGCTGACCTTCGTTTTCTTGGCCTTAAAAGACTCAGGAATGTCATTTGGGGGAAGGTGTGTTCCTAAAAGTCTCCGTGATGGCTCCTTCCCTACAACCTGCAACACAAACATTGCAAAAAGTTCAAGGTCCAACTTTATGACAACTCTAACTATGAAAGCTGTTGTGATCTATCCATGCTTCTTTTAACTATCGCTAAGTTAGGGAATAATTTATATATAGGACATTTATAACACATTAACTAACTACACTACACTAAACACTACACTAACTAAAACCGTGTACTTTGTGTAGTTCAGTTTCTTGTTAGAAAGGTGTTCAAAATCACTCCCTGTTAGAGATATTATGCACTATATATGCTGTAAGTCAGGTCGTAGTGTAATTCAAATTTTTATAGATAACTTTTCGTTCATTCTGTGGTCGCTACTCACTCAGTTCAAGTAGTGAGTAGTGAATAAGCAACCATTCCAAATACAGCATAAGTTGAAAGGGACCTTTGCCATATGGCTGAGCAACAGTTGCCATAAAAGTATAAATTTATGGGAGGAGAATGGATAAGTCACTTCAGTGGGAACTAAAATTAAGCTAAAATGTAAGTTACGCCAAAGTAAGGGTCTTGAAGGTTGAACAGTGACTTGAGAGATGTACTTTTTGTATCTGTCCAGAGTGGCAGCCAGATATTGTGAGGCAGTTTGAGGTCGCAAGAGGAAAGTTACAAACCTGTTGAAGTTGTGGAGGGTAGAATTCAATTATGGGGGGTCTTTCAGGGACAGTAACTCCAGTAGAGGCATTTATGATTTTCTTCACTATTGCCACCATCCAGTTGAACCCTGAGACAAACCATAAGTTCAGTGATATCTCTGTGTGTGTGGTGGTGGGTGGATGTTAGCTGGTTGTGTTAGGTCTGTCATTTCCTCTGTTTCTGCAAGTATCTGTACCATAAATGTAGATAATGACCTGCACTGTTGACAAAACGGAAGCCACAGTAAAGATTATGCCCGAGTCAGACAAAGTAAAGTTCTGCAGGTCATCTTGCAGTCATGGAAATTCCTAGTAATGAAAACACGATTGAAAACTAGTGGTTATTAACCTGCTGAAACTTCTTCCCTCAGGCATAAAACTACAGTCTTACTCGTCTTGCCACACTAGTCTACGTTCAAAAATAAGCCCCCATGCAGCTGTAGGTCCATGTTGTGATGAGTCACAGCATTTTAGTTAACACCAGTCTATGTATGCACTTGGCACATTTATTTATTATTTTTTGTGTTTTCATTGTTTTTAACCAGCCTTTCTTTTGAGTGCATTGTCCTTGTTTAGTGTTATGGTTTTGAAGGCACCATAGTACATTCCAAACAACCTGTTGGTTGAGTAAAGTCTTAAACTTTCATGAACTTTGTGTAACTGAGCTTTAGAGGGGAGAGACAGCCAAAAACCACATAGCACAACTGTAAGCAGCTGATTGGTCCAGAGCTATTATGTAATATGTAACTTGATCCTGCTTTGCTCCTTCCCCTATATTTCCTGAACAGAATAACAAGAGCTGCTCTGCTTGTGCAGACGTGCAAGAGAGCAGCTTAAAAGTATGTGCAATGGCTAAAAAGTCCCTTTTTTATGACTCAGGCCTTACTCACCACACTTGGGGTAAGCCACCAGAAACACATCATCCTCCCTGCCCTCAAAATCCTTCAAAGCATCCAAGTTTTCAGGTGGGGACATGATGGTGGAGTAGATAATTCCGTCTCGTTTATACAGCTTTTCCTCGTCTTTCATTTTCATGCCCCTGTCCATTCTTGACTCAAAGGTTTTTATAGAGGCTGGAGCTGCCATGTTGGTCCTGCTGCAGAATGCTCTGCTTTTTTGGACTGCGGACTGTAGAGTGAGCCCCCTTTGGGGAAAGAGGAGTGTATTTATATAAGAAACAATGAGGGAGTGTGCGTGAGAGGGAGAGTGTGCGTGAGAGAGAGAGAGAGAGAGTGTGTGTGTGTGTGTGTGTGTGTGTGTGTGTGTGTGTGTGTGTGTGTGTGTGTGTGTGTGTGTAAAAGGAATTCCCTCCCCCACGCAAATGGCTTGCATGAGAAGCTGTTGTTTGCGTGCTTCAGGCTGATAAGCCTGTTCACTTTGTCAATAAGTCTCTAATGCTTTGTCACTGATTGCGTGTCTCACACACTTTCATTCTGGAATGATGCAATAACTCTGAAACTGGGAGTGGAACCTATTTTAATAATAAAAAAATTTTTTTTAGAATATTTTAGAATAAAAAAAATAAATTAACAATAACCAATAATAGCAATGATAATTGTTCTTATTATTGTTAGTTGTAGAGTAGTAGTATATATGGTATAGGTGGTTGTATAGTAGCAAAAGCTTGTGTTGTTGTAGTAGTAGTAGTAGTAGTAGTAATAATAGTAGTGCATATACATAGTAGTCATAACATTGTAGTAGTTGTATAATATGAAGAGTTACTTTAAAAATGCATTCCCTTATATATTACTGATTAGCTGTATATGATATAATTGTAACCTAATCCAAATTACTATATGAAAGGAATGTAATCTGATTACTTTATCATATCTTACTTTAAAAAAATACTTTTGAATTACTTTATTTTTAAACCTATATATTAATAAAGACGGGAAGTTATTAAAAATAATTTCAGCAAACATAAAACCTGCAGTTTTATGAAGCAAAGTGATATTTTATATGTGATATAAAGTGATATAAATATTTTGCCTCAAACAATTGGCTTAAAGGCTGTACAGGCTCATAAGATTTCATCTTGGAGCAGTGTGCTCAGACTTCGATGATTAATTTGTACTACTAGTTTAAAAGGACATTAATTTACACGAAAACTTAAGAGGGAGCTGATTGTCATACTTACAGATAATGGTCATTTACACACATTAACATTTTGCATCCATCATTCAAAAACTGTTGAAGGAAGAAACAATACATGTCCAAATGAAACTCTCTTTTCACAACTCAGAGCTGTTTGTTAATGTTAGCTCACTTCGGCATTAAAATCTGGCAAGATAATGTTCACAAAATAACTAGTCAAACTACAGAATTTCACAGAGCAACAAAAGAGAATAAAATATTCTTCCAGATCAGATTAGCGATGTGTAAAAGCAAAGTTAAGCGACTGCTCAGATATGTTCAGGAAAATGCTGCAGATCTCAGTTCTGACAATAAAAAAATAAAATGCTTACTAAGGCTGTGAACTGCTGCTGGAGAAGGGGATTCCTCAGAAATCTCAGCTGGCAGCAGAAGCCTCCACCCATCTTCTTCCCCAAGTAAAAAAAAAAAAAAGCAAAACAAAACTCCTCACATCTACACAACTTATAGCATAAATTTAGCATTAAATACAGTGAATTTAGACAAAAAGTGACAAGTCTGCCCACATATGGTATGAATGTAATCCTGCTTGTAATCACCTAATTTTTTTGGAATCTGCTTACTCTTTTTACTGTAACTTACAGTTGTGTTTTTTTATCTTGATAATGTAATGCTGTTACATGTATTCTGTTACTACCCAACTCTGTTGCAGTAGTATATAGTGTAGTAGTTGAATAGCAATAAATAATGCTAAACAGTTATATGCAAACATTTTTACAACCTGGGCAATTCCATATTATTAATTTTTAAGTGAAACTATTCATATCCTCTATGGAAAAAAACAAAAAATATAAAATGTCCCTTCATTTTTTGTCCAGGCCACATGTTTTATTTTTTCCTCAATATGGTGAATTAGGCAAGTAAATGGTTGCACAGAAGTGTGTTCTCTGCAGAAGATGCATATCTGTTTTCACATTGAACATCAACAAAAAATATCATTTAACTATCCCACCCAAGCCTTTGCATACTGTGTATAGTGCGGTAATAGTAATAGTAGTTGTACAGTAACAGAAATATATTTTGTAATAGTGAAGTATTAGCAGTGGCAGTCACAATATAATTTCTGCCCTTGAACTGAACTGAACTGAACTTGACTGCGGGTTTATTTACAGGTTGATTCAACTCAAAGATCCCATTTGAATGTCCAAAGTTGTCAAAAAGTTACATGAAAAGCGTAAGCCAATCATTTGTACGTAAACCCAGCCCTGTCTGTACCTACCTATAAAGTCAACTTAAATAAAAATAGTGTATATACAAAATAGTGTACATAGACTTGAATAAAGTTACCTTAGCTCAAAATATGCTAACAAATGATTTTACTCAAAATGACTGAGTTACTATCTCAACAACTCATTTTTGAGTTGGTTTGAATTGTTCAGATTAAGTTACTCCACCTTTCTGTAGTATGTATGTGCAAATTAATTGGTTTCAAATAACTTTACCTATGTACCTAATTATTATGCAAGAAATAATATGTGTTACTAGATTTGCATTGGTATTTTTTAGATTTGCAAGTGTAACAGATAAGTAAAGTAAACCCCCAAAAATTAGTGCAGTTGTTACATTTTACAGTGTAGCAGTATTGTATAGTAATTGTATAATAGTAGTTGAAATCCACTACAGAAGAAAATCTTAGTAGTAGTAGTAGTAGTAATAGTAGTAGTAGTAATAGTAGTAGTAGTAGTAATAGTAGTAGTAGTAGTAGAAGTAGTAGTAGTAGTAGTAGTAGTATAGTCTTACTACTTGATATCTGTAGCATTGCCCTTCTTGGTGTAAGTCACAGATGAGCTAATTGAAAATGGCATTAAAAGTGTGCTTTTAAATGTGGACAATCAGGACACCCTAACATTGAATGAATAATGTAACACTAGTATCAGGTAGCAGTGGCATTAAGTGAGTCTCACTGATAATGACTGAATCAGAACTTTAGAGTTCTTCCGGTGTTTATTTAGACAACACATTGCTCCTTTTAAATTGGGTTTTGGGGAAGCTTTTACATTAAGCGGGATCTTAAAATGATTCCTTTCTGAAAAGGTTGTGCCAGATACCAAAAGTGTCCCGTATTGGAACAAACTCCAAAGTGGCTCTCCCTAGAGTGTTTTTAGAGAGCGCAGTTAATGATCTCACTTGTCACTATTCTTCTTCTCACGTACGCCTGCATAGCTGTACTCAGTTTTATTGTTTGCATTTTCATGTCCGCCCGCATCACCTCCCTCAAGCCATGAAGCTGTCAGTGATGTATAGGCGTCTTCTCCATCGAGCCATCTGCTTTTCTTTATAATGTGACTCTGCTGTTTTGGCTGGTCATACAAGCATGTTCATAATGACTTTTGTTATGGTTATGGGAATAGGACAACATAACTTATTAGGCAATTCAAGTTTATTTGTATAGCACTTTTCATACACAGTGGCATTAGGTAACAATATAGCATATGATATCCTGAGATCGAGCCTCACAAAGGCTTTTGCAAAGATAGTTACAAAGGCATAGTTGAAAGAAAATAGAAAGTAAAAAAAGATTTTAAAAATGTTAAAGTATTATCATTGTATTGGCATATATTGCATTTGTCAAATGATTTAGCAATATGTGGCAATAAGTTAAACACACAATGGTGAGCCATTGATGTGAAATATATAAAGACTGGCCTACATGGCTTTGATAGTTCTTGGTTTACTTTACTACTGGAATACCTTGATTTACCAAAATAAGGAAACTCATTTGGACATTGGAGGTTGGTCACAATATGTATTTGTGGTTTAATTAATATATATATCCACTACAGTGGAGCTGATTTAGAGCTTGGCAAATAAACACAGCGACATATTGCAATGATGGTCACTTTTTGTAGATTTTCTGCCTACACACACTGAGAGAGACTTGGTTGCAAAAAGCGTGGTAAATCTTTCAGAAACTATTTTAAACATGTACAAGCAGAGCTTGTGATTAATAGAGGTAAGGCATATGTAACCAAATATGAAATGTTATTTCAGTCACTTTAAGGCTATCTGTTCTGTACTTTTGCTTGCCTAAAATATGAGTGGTCTGTCAAAGGTGACGTGTTCTAAATTGTTTAACTTGTAAATATCAGGTAACAAAAGCTGAAATTCTCATCTGTTATCTCATATTTATATTTTCATCTCAAACCCAAATGTCTGCAGTCCAGACTGTAGTTGCTGTGGAGAGTTAACAAGTTTGAACCTTTTTGCATTAGAGCTCATAAAACTATAATAATTTGGTTATTGTTTGGTCTCGGTTTCTTTTATATTTCCTGTAAATTTGTTTTAGATTTGGTTTGATGCCAGACATTTTAGATTCTTGTGTGTCGCTCGAACAGTTACTCCTGTGCCCTTCAGCAGTTTCTAGGTACCTCAAGGCCCCAAAGGTATAATGGCTACACAAAAGTTGACTACTCTTTTAAGATACACATAGGCTACAAAAGTGTAGCCTTTCAAAAGTGAGGAATTAACTGAAAAGAGGTGTTTTTTTTGTGCGTCTGAATCCATTTCTGTTAGACTCTGTTTTGAGAGCATTCATTGCAGCAGAACTGCCATGCTGAGTTGCTTAATTAGACAGGAGCTTTTCATCTTCTTATTTGCGGCAGTGGCCTCCTGATTTGCATTCATCAGGGCTGCTGTAATTGTGTCGCTGTCTCCAGTGCTTAGGCACGACAGCCCTGGAAATGAATGCTGATTACTCAACAGCTTTTCTGGGAATAAGTGAAGCCTGAAAAACTATTTTGTAGTGATAAACTTATTGGTCACTATCCTCCCAACTATTACAAATCTCGGATTTCGATTCTCGGGTCAGGCAAGCAAAATGAGAGGCAAATTCCAATAACAGTACTGAATAGACAGGCTGTGAAGAGGAAAGCTGATGCCATACTACAGAATCCTTCATATCCCTCTTTACTGTTCCTTTCAATTGCTATCATCAGGCTGTTCCTGTAAAGTTCCTATGGCTAAAACTAATGTTTATGACAATGCCTGCATGTTTCTTTATCAGTCAAGAGAGTGGGATTTAAAAAAATAAATCACCACCACTATAAGTCAATGCATTTGCACTAATGTGTGCATTGTGCATGGATTTGAGGGTCATCATTGACTTTAATTAATAAATAAAGTATATATGCATTTGAATATGCACACACGTTTAAAGAAGGACATTAAATCATCTTTGTGCTCAGCATGCTGTACTTGGGTAGATGAATGTAAACGATATGTTGTGTGATGGAACACATCGAAGACAGATTTCTATCAGACTAATTTTTGTTTTGTTTCTATCTATCAAACTTTTCTCGTTTGTGAAGCTGCATTCTGGAGCTTCACCTACATTTAAAAAGCTGTCAAAAACAAAGACATTGAGTGTATATTTTCTTTCTGATTTATAAATGGTCCAAAATATTGTGGTGTGTGAGTAGGTGATGGCCACTAGAGGTCAGTATTGTAAAAGGAGGATGACGCAGATTTTTACACCTGCTTTATACCATGTCCACCTAAACATTTGAGACAGTGCCTCTGTCTAAAGGGAGAAAAATATTCACCCAGAGGCATACAATGGGAGCTATTCTAGTAATCTCCATGATTAACTACTAATTATATGGTAAGGTAATTAATATTAGTAATTAAACACCAAAAAGGCCTAATTATGAGCAGTTACCCATTTTGCCGATGTAGTGCAATGCATTAACATTGTACTTTTGATAATAGGCTTGGTGATTTTCTATTGCTCTATATATTTCTTCAGCTGGTCAGGCTCAGCTCCACAGTAGTTTATACAGCATACCATTGATGTTGCAACATGCTAAAGGATATGTGTCCAATCCCCTCTTTAGGAATTATCTGAGTGTTTTCCATCTGTCATTGCAATAGGGAGTTTCCAGCATCCACATTGCGCTCTGACAAGAGGCCCGGATAAGCAGCTTTCTGCTAAGGAGAGGCTGGGAATGAGTGGCCCATCTGCTGGAGAGTAGCACCAGCAAGGCCATTCACGAGGTCTTTCATTCTTAGGCTACACATCATACGTGGTGTGCCATTTCCATTAAAATGAGTTTACTGATTACAAAAAATAGAATCTTGGCCAGTGAAAAAATCTTTAATGTAGACAATATATCTAATACGAATATTGTACAACCCATGCCAAGATATTTAAAATTATTTTAGGTGTTATTATGATTATATTATTAAATTATTTTATGGCCACTAAATTATCTTGGCAGTTACTGGCAGGTCACCTTGCTTATTTTAGGAAATGATGCCTGAAGGGAGTGATTTGCCATTGCAATATTATGCATTATTAAAGCTATTTCTAGAGTATTACAAATGTTATGATCTAATAAGGGTTTGGTTGAGTAACGGTAATTTTTTAGCCCAAGCAATGTTTCCTGTAATATTGGCTGCCACACAATCCCAAAGCATAATAAGTCCAGTTGGCAAGGTTTTTCTCCTTTTTTTCCTCCAACCATAACTTTGGTGATTGTGGCCAAAGGTCTTTGCTGTCATATGGGGTTTTTGCTTTGCCTTTGACCAGCATATCAGACAGTTTTGTAGTCTTCTAGATCTTGTCTTCCATAGTTCCCCTCAACTGCCATTTCTTGATTATATTTTAGACCGTGGAAATTGTGAGCTGGAAGCATTTAAACCAGTTAGCTTTGTTTTCTGATTGTCAGGAAGCTGCGTAGAGTAGCCCTTGGTTGTTAAGTATTAGAAGCATGGTTTGAAGAGTCTGAGACTTTTTTATGACATTCTTCACCTACCTAGCTAGTAGTGCTAATGAGTCAGTTAAGGCCCAATGAATTAATCCAGTTGTGAGTCTTTACAACTGCAAGGGTGTCTGGTAGTGTGTAGCATGGCCAAAACTATATACACCGATCAGGCAAAAGATTATACAATACATAGATTGGCAAGATCATTGCATGGAACTGTACTTTCCTGTTGCTTTGGGCTTGGCATTGAAATTCCCCTTTATTCTGATCTTGGATCAGATTTTCTTTAAGTCAGTGCAGTTTCAGCTATGACTCTGTTAGGAGATGATCATAATTCTCATGCTGGTAATCAGTTAAGCTTTAAGTGAGGTTCCCAGTCGCTTCTAATAAATCTCCCTCAGTGTTTTAGTAGGGCTGGACCTGAATATTAGACTATTTGGATATTCCTTCCCTGGGTAGGTATTCAGATTTTTATTTTAGGCTTTGAAAATATGTGTTGTTTTTTGTTTGGTACATGTAGGCTGTCAGTAATGCACACTGCAAAATACTGTAGCGTTTTATACTACTGAAGTAGACACAGCGGTTCCACACAAACTGTTGATCTTTATTTAAGGTTGTATTTGGTTTATCTGTAGCTGTATATTGCTGTAGATTGGCGTTGCTCATTCTAAACTAAGCATAAACCAGTGTAAACAGAAGGCTCATTCAGCCTTCACTATGAATCATTCTAGAAAATAAAACAAAAAAAACAATGCTGAGGAAAATGAACCCAAATAACAAGTCTGAGCTCACTGCGTTTTGTACTAAGGCTTATTATTCAGTAACTACAGGGACTTCAATGCAAACTGGCTGAGCTATATTTAGGTTGTAGAAGTATATTAAAACTTTGAGCCTGCCAGCAGGCCCTGACCAAATGAGGGGTTCAAATGTGGAAATATATACCATCTCAGCTCAGGTGCCTGACATGCTGCTCACTCACAGCAGGAGATGTCAAGCTTCAGTTGATTTCATTCATTTGGCCATGCTAAAGGAGAGGCAAAATGCTGAAGAGCTCTGCTGTTTGAGAACATTTTAAATTAAACCATGACATGGCACCGTGGCACAAGAAGCTAGGCTGTTGTTTGATGGTCTACAAAACTGTGGCCATACTAGGGTAGCTTATGTCTGTTGACCATTTGCCATGATGTAACTGCTTCTGTCCTCCATTTAAACAGTAAATTTATGCATGATAAAAACCTGCATGCACTTAACCGCCTATTGTTACAGCTATTAAATGTATTGTTGTTATTTAAGCAATAGAACACGAGAGGGAATGTTATTATGTAATAAAATCACGGCTGTGATTTGTTCATGATAACACACAACCTGGAGTGTTCTATTGCTTTTATACAACAGTTAAATAAAGTAAGAAATACAAAAATTGGGCCGTGACCGTGGCATTTAATGTTTTAATGTTAGCAGTTCCATCTGCCAAATAATAGTTCCTTAACAAGCAGCTTGTTGCTATATCAGAGTAATGAAATCCGCCTGCTCGCTGCACAGTCTGCTGTAAATCTCGGCATATGAGTGCGGACTGAGCCATAAAACTGCCACAATATCAAGTTTAGCTCAGTTTTGTAAATTTTTGTGTTTTTATGTTGTTTAGTTCCAGCCAGTCTGTAAAGCACCTTGCAGCCCATTTTGTTCAACGAATGGTGTTCCAATCATTTCTGGCTAATTCCAGGTTGTTTAGGTTTTCTTCTGTCACATCTGCCGACTGAAAAGCTGCTCAGTGGTGAAGACAGTTTAGGAATTTAGTGCAGTCCGAGACTGACCAAATTGGCTGTCAGTCAAATGTAATCTTAAAAGTATCCATTTTCTGTTTGTGTGCAAAGTAATAAGTAAAAGCATTCAAATGCCTTGAGCATCTCCAACAGCTGTCAGAGATGTTGCTTAGCAATAGTGTCTGAGCAGAGTGTTTGTGAAAAGAACGCTTCTCAACGAATCAGCTTGCGTGGCCGGAACTAACAGTTGTATAAAATAGAGCAGCTGATGGAATTTGGAACTGAAGTTTCTCTGTGCTGCACTACAACTGCCAACTGATCCTAGTGTACAGAAGGGGATAATTGCAGAGGACAGATTTAATTTCATACTATGCAAGTACTAAGAAATGACACTGAAGAAATTTAAATATTAGAAATCTAAATATCTAAATTAATATAAACTTACATTTGTTGTAGCTAGTGTGCTGTTTTTGCACTTCTACAAAACTTTCACAGAACTTTTTTTTTATTTATTAACAAATAACTTTTAAGATCATATACAGCTGTACCTTGGACAGAATCCAAGGTATAAAAATGAGTGCCGTCTGTCTCATGGACATCTGCGTGGGACTGAGGCAGAATTCGATCCTTTAAACTCCAAACTTAGGCCCAATCCCATTTCTTATTTTTATCCCTACCCCTTGTTTTCAAGTGTAAACTTCCCCTTGAAACTAATATACAAGGGGTTGTGATTGAAATCCAATCCCCCCCCCCCCCCCATGAAATGGGACGACCCTTCAAGAACCAGATACGTCATCAGTTCTCCTCAGCGACTTTTATGTAAACAGACGAGACGAGGCTTTCCGGCCATTTCCAACACGCCGCCTCCAGCTGTGGTGATCTCACTTGTGTGTCACATGACAGGACAGGTGAATCATATTCTAATAAGCCTGAATAAAACAACCAGGACGTGTTTTCCTATTTTATATCCATACTATAGCAATAGTGGTATAATCACACTGACATTTGCCTTTTATCCGAAGGAGACTGAAAAGCGTGGAACTCACGATTCATTCACAGTTTCAGTTTTACACGTCAATCAATCAAACGAGCCACCAAATTAAAAAAAGAGCGCAAATAAAAAACGACATCACTTCATTTACAGCTACTAGCGCTGCTCTGCAGGCGACCCTGCCGGCCTGCAGTGACAGCAGAGGAGGGGGGAGTTCAGCTCCTCACTGCTTAAGTACATTTAGGGCGTCATCCGCCTTCAAAGAGGGGGGCAATTATTTATTATCACCACCAAGAATTCTTGTGAGTTCTCTGAACTTAGCTTCCTAATCGCCAGCTTCATGATCGATTCCCCGTTACACCTTAAATGCGTGCCGTGAAGGAAATGACCATAAAACGCTATTACGATGGTTCTTACACTACAGCGGCTTTTGAACAGAGAAATACTTACATGGATGTGTCTCTTTGGCCACTTGTGCAGCCATCTTGTCCATGATTCGCATAGCATTCTGGGAATTTTCTCATAACACTGTTTATAGTGCCTCTGAAAAATCTCTGTTTAAAGGTCCATGAAGGCCTAACACTTGACCCTACCCCTCCATCTCAACACCAGTCGGGACAACCATACCCCTAGGGCTAAGTGTTAGGGGCAAGGCGTGAAATGGGATTGGGCCTTATTATTCGGTTATCTTGAGATATACAAATCTAGAACTGTTACGAGTGATTCATTAATTACCATTAAACTAGTATCAAAGAAACATTACGTGAATGAGCGCCCACATCTGCATTGTAAAACTGATTTTAGTTAGATGGACTGAGCCATGTTTAATGCTGCTGTGTACTCAAAGTAATCAGTCATTTTAAAACCATTTTGCCATTCATTAAATAATCGTTGATTGTTCTGTTGCTTGGCAAACATCGTACTGTTAACCACCTAAATTGCTTTATGAATTATGATTTTTATTAATAAAAATGAAAAACTGTAACGCAGTCTCTCGTGGCTTACTGCTTTAGTTTAAGGTGTTAAACATATTACACAGTTATGCTTATTCTTTAGTCCATGAGTGCAAGTTCATCCTTTGACGGCAACTGCAAAGTGTAGAAGCAGTCTGCAGTGCAGTGAATTTCCCTTTGCTGTTTGAGTAGAAGGACAAAAGCTACTGTGGCCTCATGGAGCCCTGCAAAGGACTGAGGCAGAAACTGTGTGTGTTGGTTTTAACGAAGTGGCAGACTGAATTAGATCCGTTTCCACATCTTTGGACCTCGGCCAGCCCTTCATAAATGACCTTCATGTATGTGCCTCTGGCTTACTGAACATAACTGTGTGGGAGTACAGAGTGTGTGTGTGACTGTGTGTGTGTGTGTGTGTGTGTGTGTGTGTGTGTGTGTGTGTGTGTGTGTGTGTGCTTTTTTTTATACAAAATATTCTGACTTGGAAAGAAGGAAAAATGGGGCTTTCTAGTCAGAATAGCAAATTCATTTTCAGGAGTTGTGATATAAGATCATCCATCCAGAAAAAGAAATTAAAATTGAAATATATGAGAACATAGGATTTTCAAAAAAAAAAAAAAAACATTAAAAAAGTTGTTAATAGATATGCAGAAAAGGGGGCTCCTAACAACTGCTGCAAGACCCGCTAGACCACCAAAACTGTCCCCGTAAGACAAAGAATACTTATAGCTTTCAGAGAGGGAGGAGAAAGTGACATTTTGCTCCTGCTTTAGATTTAAAAAATCCACATATCTGAAAGGGTTTAAAAGGATGTGCAGCTGTCAAGAAGCTATTACTGAGGAAAGGAAGCAGACAAAGAAGAAGACAATTTACAAGTCAAACAAAGAAGCTGCTGGTGTCCAGACCTCAGCGTTATTAAATATGAGATTACTTGGATTGTGAGATAGAGAAAATGCAGCTGAAGTCTTAGACTAAACTTTGGAGGTGTGGAAAAATATCCAGGCAGGTTTCTTTGAAAGTCTCCTGAAAAAAGTGGTAATAAAGGCAAAGGGTGGACACACAAAATAGTAATAAAAAAATAGTATATTTAGTTGTTGAGGCTTGTGTGTAATTTCTTTTTGACAATATTTAGCGGTATGGCGCAGTGGGTAGTGCTGTCGCCTCACAGCGAGGAGGGCCTGGGTTCGATTCCCCGGTCAGGTGCCCGGGGTCCTCTTTGTGTGGAGTTTGCATGTTCTGTCTGTGTGGGTTTCCTCTTACTGTCCAAAGACATGCAGTCAGGACAGTTGGACATGCTAAATTGCCCCTGGGTGTGAGTGTGTGAGTGATTGTGCCTGTCTGACTGCCCTGTGATGGACTGGCGACCTGTCCAGGGTGTATCCTGCCTTCCGCCCGATGACTGCTGGGATAGGGAGTGACCCTGAGGGAGAAGCAGCTTAGAAGATGGATGGATAGTTTTTTTTTCCTTCCAAATTCTGGTTTGCTGTCATTAACGTTAGATTTAAGTTTAGAAAAATCTTATTATATATAGGTCATTGCATACTGTTGTCATTTATTTATCTGAAAGAAACAGTTGTCCTTTATTTTTTAAGAACATTTCATAATAAATATAAATGTCCAATATTACTTGGAATAAAATTTTGATACATTGACGCATGCCTGTGTTAAGTGTTTTTGTCCTTGTCGTATGTAGTCACCATTTTGTAGTGTGTGTGGTGGGGGTGTATTCTGGCTCATGGGATCATCGTTGTGTTGTGTGTTGTCAAACAACAGAATCATAGCACTGAGAATTAAATATTGTCCTGTTCTTTACGGTGGAAAAAGCAAAAGCCGGATTATTGCATAATGCTTTATTGTCTTTTGGCCTGAGAGACAGAACATCAACGTAATGGTCTTGGCAGACTGTTTTATGTCCACATATCTTTATGTCAGGGCAAGTCCAAAGCTTGCTCAATCTTCATGACCTAGAAATGGAACGGAGGCCTCCCAACTGCTCTGTGTGTGTGTGTGTTTGTGTGTGTGTGTGTGTGTGTGTGTGTGTTGACCAACAAAGAGGCATAAAACACATGCTGTGGTTTGCATACACACATTTATGAGTGCACACACACAAGCAAAGTGGGATGTGGGTATGTGTGCGCCGTGGGTGAAATTGAAAGGTCGCGACGGCACACTCTCCCAGGCTGAGTGTCAGCGGGAGTAAACAGCATGTCCTTTCTGGAAAGAGCAGACATCCAGCCCTCTCTCTGTGTCTCGATCTCTCTTTCTCACCCTCAATTTTTCCCAGTGTTCTGGCTATCTTTATTTCTTTTGCTCTTTCTTTTCCCAGCGCATGTCTCTATTTTTCCATTCTCTCTCTCGATCTCTATTTATTTGCCTTGGGCTCCGCATCCTTCACTCCATCTGACTGCACGTCCAGTTTATCCATCTTTCTCTCAGTGGTGATTCTAGGACTGTATAAGTGAATTTGCCATTGGGTGGCAAAAAACGTTAAAAATATTTGTATTTATCCAGAATTACCCACAAAGCTCTTCTTTCATCCAAACACGAGTCATAATATTGACTTTAGATGAAAGGGTAAGTTGTTAATAGCTTTCACATGCAGCAGAGTAGTGCAACCATTGAAGAACATCACTTTGAATTTGACATTATTTAAACAGCAATAATTGCCCTCACTCATGATATGTACACTCTATCATTCACAAATTCATTAATGGAAGAAATACAAATGGTTCACTCTCTCTTAGCTACATTCAAGAACATGAGATCTTGGCTTAGAAATATGGTATAACACTTGCTTTTACCTCACTGGGTAGCAGTAAGACATGTTGCAACTGACAGTAAGTGAAATGTCCATTTACCATTGCATTTCTCACATAAGTGCATTATATAAGACCAAATTTAATATCGAATGCAAATTAGAAAATTCAAATGTAAATTTCAAAATTCAAATGTAAATTTGAAACGGCTAATTCAGTTGTGTGTTTACAATTGCATTTCCGGTGTGAGTGTGAATTTTAATTCAGATTCAAATGCAAAATGTAAATTTGGTTGTTAAAGTTACCATAGAAAAGCAAGGTGCTTTTGGCACCTTATCATTATGCTTCAGATAGGCCAACATGAGAATGTGGTTTTAATCCTGTTTGCAGATTTCGCAGTCAATAAGGTACTCGTGTCAATCAAACACATTGGGTGGGATATTGGGAGGGGCTTTTTGGAAGGGTTTCTAGGACTAGGAAAGCATTTATCTGCACTAGCATCAATGTTAATGATACTGTGACCAGATACTTGCAGCACTGTTGGAGAAACACTGCCCTGCACATTTTAGCGTTTCAATGGATATGATGCAATGGACCCTGCTTAATATGACCAAGGACATGAACTAACAAGGTAAAAAAAAAGTCAATTTTGATTTCAAGTTGACTTTAACACACCCATTACACATAATCAGAGCTGGGCAGCCCAGCATTCAAATCATTTTCTTAACTATTTGTTAAAGTCCTCCAGAAGCAGGGTTGGGAACCACTGTTCTAATCCACAATGGGCCTGCAGCTCCCTAATAATATCCACCAGTCACCATCCAGGTCCTCCAACAGTCCTGCAAGCCTCTGCCTGGGAATATGCTACAAACAATTTTATGTAGGAAGCTACCTATAAATGTGGCTATGATATATGAGGCTGAAGTCAGCTTATTTGCCAGCTTCTGGTTTCCCCATCTTACATAGTGCAGCAGTTATATTTTGGCACCTGGGAACAGGAAAATTCAAATAAGAAGCTGCCTTCAGCTTCATCTATGCTAGGACAATTCAACAGTAGGACATTAATCACGATGTCCGTGCTTTGATGCTAGGGCTGACAAGCTCTTCTAGTCAGAATCACTTCCACAGGAATGACAGAATTATCATCGGCCTGGTTAGTGAGTGTTAAAATGTCACTCAGCGATTGTGATTTTGAGCTTTGTATTGTATTAAACGAGAATCTTGCTTTGCTTCAGAACCATCAAAGTTTAGACACAAAATAGTTCTTTCCGACGTCCAGCCCTCAGTGTTTGATTGACAAGTGCCTTGCTGACAGTGAAAATGCAGTTGCAAGCAGGATTTTAGCAGAGCTGAAGTGCGACAATGAGGAGATACAAGTGCAAACGGGCGATTGTCATTCTGGTTTTAATGTCAGAGTTACACAACTAATTCAAATTCTAACTTGAAAACATGCAATAAATATAAAACAGAACACAGCCAGCACACAGTACTGAGAGTATGTGGAGGAGGATGCAACATACTGTTGACATACTAGCCAATTAGCAGATAGCCTGTCTAGATAGCCTAGTGACATAACTGTCACTGAGGTAGCAGCCAGAATACAGTTCTCCAGCACCACCCCCCCCCCCCGCGACTAATATAATATATTATATTAGTCTATATATATATATCCATATCATATCCAGAGGTTGGCTCCAAAAAATAGATGCATGAGTGCTGCTAGCATTGCTGCAGAGGTTGAAGAAGTAGGAGGTCAGCCTGTTGCATCAGTTGAACTCACACAATGCATCAACTCGGACTGCATGGCCGTCATCCCAGTAGGAAGCCTCTTCTGGAGCTGACACACAAGGAAGCCTGTCCAAGAGGTTTAAGACAGTGCTAGATAATAATGGTGAACACAATTTGGACATGTTCACTGTGAGGTGTACTCACTTGTGTTGCCAGCTGTTTAGACATTCCTGGCTGTGTGTTATTTTCAGAGGACAGTAAATCTGTACAGCTATACAAGCTATACTTGACTACTTTAAGTTATATCCATGTTTCATTTCCCATGAAAATATATAATTATATTCAAGTACAAGTATGTATTGACAATATGCCAGGAATATGAGAAATGCAATTGTACATTTATACTTTCCTTAACAACATTTTATTGCTAGTTTTGATGAGTTCTGTCAGATCTGTTGTATAAATTATATGTGCAGTATGTCCAGTAATGTCCAGTATGTCCAGTAATAATATGTCTCACACTGTTTTATGAATGGCTTTACATGTGAACCATTGTCTGTGTGTTTGTATGATAGTGCACCGTATTACTGGGTAGTAAGCAGTTCTGTTTATCTATATGTGCTTAACCTCTTAATGACCAATGGCCAATGACCTGCTTTTTACCCAATCTTTTATTACATGCTCTAAAGCCCAAGAATAACACAGGGAGTTTGCTTTGTATTCTCTGTATTTACTGAGCAATAAGCTTTATGATGTAATAAGCCTTGGATTTTACAGGGTTAAGTAAAATTATAGCAGATTTGTTCTGAGCATTTTTGTGCTCAAGTATATTTGTGAGAACGTTCCACAAACTTCTCATGGCAATCTAAAATTGGTAAAGGAGCTATTTCTGAGGAGATTAGATATACGACAATCCTCTTAAATAAAAACAGAGATCTGGACAAAAAAAACAACTGTTTCTGTACATCCTTCCACTGAGAGAAGCAGAAAATGCAAACAACATCTGCGACTGAACTTTGGAGAAGTGGAAAAATGTCTCCGAAGAGGTCTTTGAAAAACGAAAAAAATAGCTGTAATAAAGGGTGAAGGAAATTTGTGGACGTTTAATGGACGTTTTGAAATGCTGGTATATAAACATCATGACTGGCCTTTACAGTTTGTAAACTATTTTTCTTCATAATATGTAGTAATTTGTTGCCAGGACTCCCCACAGGACTACCACCAAGCAAGTATTTTTTGGGTGGTTGATCATTCTCAGCACTGCAGCAACAGTGATATAGAGGAGGCATGTTAACGTGTGCTGTAAAATAAACGGTACTTGTACTTGGCAAAGATTCTGATTTTGACTTCTTTATTGTGATCATTTGTTCCCCTTATCCTGCCTTCAACAGGACAGTGACTAATAAAGTGTTAGGCAGCCGTCACAACTCATGTCCGTTATCAAAAGTGGTCTTTACACATGCCTGTTTGTTTACATCTCTCTCTCTTTCTGTCTCTCTCTCTCTCTCTCTCTCTCTCTCTCTCTCTCTCATCCCTCACTGCACTCAGAGCGAGTGTCAGATGAGTGTTGGAGGCTGAAAGCTTTGCGCTCTTTGGACCAGCGTGGGTGTGGGGGTAGGGGGTGGGGTTGCTGTGTGAGTGTGTGACGTAAACGGCTGGCGGAACACTGTGTTCTGAGTGTGTGGCCTATATACGAGAGAGAACATCACGTCAGCCGCCCTGAGACACGGCCTCACAGATTACAGCACTAGGCTAGTTTAGTTTGTGGCCAGCACAGAGCAGCCGAGAACCCGTTCACATCAACCAGCAGCTGGGGCCGCAGGGGGCTGCTTGGGGTACCCCTTTGATCCTGCCTTCAGGTCTGAGTTTATGGGCTGGTTTCCCAGTCACACAGTGAGCACAGGCCTAATGAGAGTTTTCCAAAAAAAGAAAATGTCAGCACCATTTAGTCAAAGATTACACTTAATTTGTGTCAAAGCCTTAATCTGTGTCCACAGAACTGGACTGATATATTAAGCCAGAAGTGCTTTCAGTAAATTTATGCCTCTGTCTCTGCCAAGACATCATGAAGCAACTATGAAATGCTAATTCACTCATTTTTGAGCTTCAGTGGAGATGTGACTCCTAGTATAGATAGATGCCCCTTAAAGCATGTGTATTTACAGCGTTGCAGTTTTCAAAAACTGCTATAATTAGACTCAGTCACAAATCTTAACACATTGGTCCTCAATCTTGGCCCACAGGGGGGCTGCGAGGGGGTGCTAAATAGTCAGCAGGAAAAAATCATAGAAATTGTGTCTTTTACTTGTTGAGGTTTTTTGACATTTTTGGCATTTTCCCCAGGTTTTTCCCAGTTTAGTCACGTTCAGTTCCACCCACTAGCTAGGTCTAATCACACTATGCTGCCAGCCTTTGGAGGTTGAAGGCTCATGTGAAGCCAGCGACTGCTTCTTTTTTAACTGCTGCTAGCTCAATGTCACTGGACAGTTCAACACATTTGGAGGAGAATGCTAACTGCCAGATCTGGCACCTGCATTAGTTACCATCACACTTGAAGGGCCATCCAACCCACCCAGAGAGATCAAGGCCAGCTGGCCTCTCTTGGACTCCAAGCCACAGATGTCTCTAGTGTCACCACAGATCGAACTCATTGAGATTTTTTTGGTGAGTTTTTTAAATATGCTTTAGCCATATCCAAAAACATGGTACTTGTTAAACAGAGGTTGATGTCATTAAATGCTATTAAAATCAAATACATGCCAATTCAAGTATCAATTACACAGAAGCCTCAACAACTTAATATATAATATGTAGGGCTTGTTTTTAATCGAAATTGTGATTTGAAGGCCCAAGGTTCAGTGGACAAGTTGCTACCGAAAGAAAACGACATATCTTGTGTGTGTAGTATTTAGTATTTTGGTTTTAGGAAAACTGATGTGTCAAATTCCTGTGCGAGACTTGTCGAGCATTGGTGCTAACGTCAGAAGGCAACACCACAAAACCTCTATCATCATTTGAAGGAGCATCACAGACATCTCTATGATGAGTGCATATTTACAAGGTCCAGCCACAAACCCCCACCTCAATCACAATTTCCTAACATGATGGCCAAGCAAGTCTCCGTTACACAGGCGTTCGAAAGCATCATCACGTTTGAACAAAGCTTGTTGAAGGCATAGTAAAATAACAGATGCCATTGCGACGTACTTGACATGGTGTCAATTTACGCAGATGGCTTCAGAAACCTCCAATCTCTTGACAAAAGATACCAGGTTCCCCCTCGCACATAATTCAGCCAAGTCGCTATATCAGAGCTATATGATATATAGTATAGTATATATAGTATAGTATTACGCAACCACTACAGGCATGTGGTCGAGCTGAACAACTGAACTGTACCAAAGCCTCATTTTGATGTGAAGAGTTGTTGTCTACAGACATGCCTATGCTATGATGTTCTCTCTCAGAAGAAATGAAAGACACGCTATCCAGCTGGGGTCTGAATGAAGAGGGGCAAGTGTGCTTTGGCACAGATAACGTCTGGACCAGGCTACAATGTTTTGGCCACAGACTCCACCTTGAGATCAGTGAGTGTCACATCAAATCACATTGATAAAGCTCTCTCTCTCTCACTCCCTCTGTTTCTCTGTGTAACACATTATTTAGAAAAAATCATATTCTGATTATACTAACTCGATCATGTCTTTTAATATGCATTCAGTTACTTTAAGGTGGACTTCATTAGGCAATGTCAGACAGTCTATTAATTCTAATTCACTGAGTCCTAAACTGTATGAAACCTGTGTCACTTTGATAGCTACATGGGGTTTAGAGAGAAATACGAGGAGACATACTTAGAACTACTATGTTCAGAATATTAAGAAATGAAGAAACCAAATAAGTTAGATAAGTAGTTAGATAGTATCAGATTACAGTTACACTTTATTTTTGTATGTATTCATTATTATTTATATATTATTATATATTATTCGTTATTCATTATTGATTACATCTTAGCACTGCTTGTAGTAAACAAAACATGCTAATGTTTTTCTTTCAATACTCTATGGCAGAAAATGCACTTAAAGATGAGAGAGTGGACTAATTGGCCATTTGTTTTGCAGCTGGAAGAAAAGACAAATGTTCAGTCTTACTGAACATTCACTCATTACAGAGTGCTCCACAAGGTGAGGACCCAAAGAGAAAATGATTCTGGGTTCTGGTGCAAAGTGCATCTGGAGTCATCACTCATGTCAGCTGACAGGAAAACACGCCACCTAGTGCTCACTTGGCAAGAAACAGGTGCTAAAGTCAATTCACAAAGCACTGCACCCTCTTCAACAATTTACTGATGTACTCTCAGTAGAATAATGTCATCATTTCATATCTGAAGTCAGTGCTCCACCTTTTAAAGACAAAAACACTTTCAGAGGATCCAGAGGACACGCACCTCACAAAGTCAGTTAAGTCCAGAGTCACTGGCTACCTCAAGGAAAAATACAACAATCCTGGCTCCCAAGAACTGCTAGACATTGCATCACTCTTAGACCCCAGATTTAAGATGGACTGTATCAGCCAAGAAAATATCCTTGCTAGTAAAGCAAGAATGAAGACAGATGGAAGAAGGAGCAAAGAAGTTAAAAAGATTGTTAGGTTTAGTATTAGTTTGGAGGAGGTAATGTATTCTACATGAGCAACATTACCAGTTACAATTAATGATCATAAAATAGGAATTTTCTCAAAATTAAGAAGAAGATCATCTGGTATACTGGAAACTTCAAGTGAACTTTACAAGATTGAGCAGACAGGCCTGCAGATATCTGTGTACCAGCCACAAGTTCACCCTCAGAAAGGCTCTTTAGTGCAGGAGGCAACACTGTGTTCTGTCAGCGTTCATGCCCTAAGCTGTGAACACTGGTTTCTAACTAGTCTTACATGCAAGCAATGTCATTTTCCTGCCATGCCATTTTTGCAATTTATGTGCAAAATACCTGTGATTTACTATTAGGTTTATTTTTTATTTTTTACATTTCTCTTAGTCTACCACGACCCTATCTGGATTGAGCGTTTAATGATGATGATGATGATCATCATGATGATTTCTCTTAGTTTTTATGTAGGAATTTAATATTAATTATTGAAATATTTCCTTTTCTTGTGTTACATGACTGTCTGCTATTGACAAGTTGTACAAGCAAGAAATGTGATTGTTTACTGTGTACCTCATGGGAAAAAACAAACATTTGATATGACTTTTGAGCTTATGCAATATATTTTTTACGCTATCCTGTTCATTGAAGACTTTTAATATTTAAAATCTAACTAAAAACTGCGTTTCTTCAGTGAACCCTGAGGATCTTTTCTTGTAGGAATAAGTTCATAATTATATTTGATGTATATTTGAACCACTAACACAGCTTTGGAATATAAGCCATTAAAAATACAATTAAATTGCAATCGCAATATTGTGCAGAAAAATCACAATTAGATCATTTCCCCAATTTGTTCGTCCTAATAATATTATGTATGTATTTTTAAAAAGTGTGTATACACATACACATAAATATATAAATGTGTGTGTGGGTGTGGGTGTGTGTGGGTGTGGGTGTGTCTGTGATGAAACGCCAAGTGCTTTTGGAGCATTTCTATCAGTTCATCATAAAATTTTGGCACAATGTATATTATACACAATGTATACTGGCTTTCTGCCTATTTTAGGAGACTTTCAGTTTCTCAGAAGTTGATTGCATTTTCTGCTTCTCATAGTCCAAGTATTCTCAAAATAGGGAGTCAGATTTCCTCCATGTTTTAATCATTTTTTAAACTTTGAAACTCATGTTTTTCACTTATTGCACTTTGACTTTCTCTTTCATTATGTAAATAGATTATTATCTTACATCTAATATCCTCAGAAATAGCTCCATAAAAATAAACTGTGTATTTAATGGCTGTTTTGACTGGAAATTAAATGCAGGCTGGTCTCTGACTGCAATTTGCCATGCTGATATATCTCTGTAAAAGTAATCCACTGCAGTGAGAAGGGATGTTGATGGCTAGATCAAACTATTGATAGCTGAGTGATAGCTGGCTGTCTAAGCAAGAAATCCTGCTTTTGGATTTGGATTGCCTATGGTTTTGTTTTTTGAGATTGATTCCATTTTTCAGTGAACTTTACCAGCATTTGATGCTCGAAAATTCTGAGAAAGAAAATGCCTAAATATCCTTGATTAAGTGGCGCACTGTGGTTTGTGCTTTCAGTGAATTTGCATATGTGTCTGTGGTGTTTACCGTAGCGTTTTGGCTGTAATCATCGCTTGCACTTTAAAGAAGCCTCCATGCACGTGTGCCTGATGTGAAGAGACAGAGACTCGGTTATGGTGGCTGTGTGGCCGAACAGTCGTGGGCCGGAACATGAGCTGATGAGTGCATTCATCTGTTCATCCCTCGCAACATTACTCCCTCCCTCCCTCCATCCCCACGTTTCACATGCTGTTTATTTATGCTGTTTACTTAAGGTCCTCTTGATAAACACGCTCTATTTAGAAACAAACACGGGGAGTCGCCTCCACGCTGTCTGCTCTGCTCTGCTCTGTTGTGTGTGTGTGAATGCGTGTGTGTCGGGGGGGTGGCTGCTCTTAGGGACATGGCTCTCAGTTCCTCTATGTTCCAGTGTCTGTAGAGTTTGTACAGCTGGGTGCAACCATGCAAAAGGAGGTCAAACGCCTTGCCTGCAGCTCCTACACCTCCACCCCCACTGCAGCCCACACGTGACAGTGTGTGCATGCGTCTATATATGCGTGTGTGTGTGTGTGTGTAAACGTGCCTATGCATATATCTGTGTGTTTGCTGTGTGTGACCATGTTCTTGTCTAATAGTATGTGTATGTGTGTGTACGCATCACTGCATACATGTGTGTGTGTGTGTGTGTGTGTGTATATGTGTGTGGTCTCCATTAGTGATGAGTGTGTTCTTGTGTAACAGTATAATTGTGTGTGTGTGTGTGTGTGTGTGTGTGTGTGTGTGTGTGTGTGTGTGTGTGTGTGTGTGTGTGAATTTCAGTGCTGCACTGACATAACATGCCAACCCATGTTTTCATGTTATAGCTTCTCTGACTCTCTTTTGTGCTCTTCCTTCCTTTCTTCCTCCATCTCTCTCTCCCTTTCTCCTTCCCTCTCTCCCTTTCCTTCCCTGTCTCCCAGTCTTCTCCCTCTCCCTCTGTCTTCTCTCAATCTCCCTTTCTTCTCTCTCCCTCTCTCTATTTCCTTTTCTCTTTTTCTCCCTCTCCTTCCTCCTTTCTTTCCCTGTAATTTGCCTCTCATTCCTTCCCTGTCTCTCCCAGTCTGCTCTCCTCCAACTCTCTCTCACCCTCTGTCTTCTCTCTCTCCCTTTTTTGTTTCCTGTCTTTCTTCTTTCATCTTCTCTCTCACTACTTCTCTCTCTCTCTCTCTCTCTCTCTCTCTCCCTCCCTCTCTCTCTCCTTCTGTCTGTGTTCTCTTTCAACTTCACATTTGCTTTAGTGGCTTTACAAAATTGCAATTGTATTGTCAAAGAATTGCAAAACTATGTGATATATATATATATATGATATAAGATGTTAATTATCAATTAATATTATTAAAAATTGATATCAATTTGGTGTATGCAGTCTCTCTCTCTCTCTCTCTCTCTCTCTCTCTCTGAGGGTTTTTGTGCTTGACTGGCCTTTCATGGAAACGTAGGTTCTAAATTGATTGTGACTTGGTGGAGAGGGAGGAAGTGGGATTTGTGTAGCAGGTTTTTAACACGTTTTGATGGACTGTGATTTTGGGCCCTTCAAAACAGAGGAGTCAGCCATGTTTGAGGTGTTGTTACAGATGCAGAACTTAAATGTATATGAAGCATCGTCCTACCTTCCTGTTATAGGATGTGTTCTATATGTGGGCTATGATTGTGTTATATAGCCAGCTGAGGTCTGTATAGTGCACTCTACTGTGAACGGTACAAACTGGAACAACACGTGAGATTTCACTGCACTGCACTGCACTCTGCTATGAAAAGTTCATGAAAAATGCGTGCATGTGCTTGTGACTGGTGGCCCTGCACTGAGTGCACTGGCATGCATTAAGCCTAATTGCATTCCTGCTGTGCTTTAAAATGAATGTAATGGAGCCTATTCTGGCTGCTTTAAAGGGACAGCTCAGCAAAAAAAAAATCTAATTTAGACACTTTTCCTGTTAGCACAGATACTAGAGAGCCAAGACATGTTTGGTGTCCAAAGTTTGCTTTCTTTACTTTTGCACTGATTCCACGACTCTAATGTAGCCAACAAGGAAAGGGAGCTTATGCCAGACATGGGCATTTCGGTCAAATTTGGCATTTGGCTACATGAAACCCAGAACCAGGCAATAAATGGACTTAACTTTACACAAAGAAATGTGTTAATCTAAAGTCTTCATGATAAACAGACAAATGTTAATCTTCTGTTTTCACCTGAGCTAACATTACTAGCCTAACGTATCACCATATCATATTTCAATACCAAAAATCACTACACGACATTGAAAGTTTTATTCCTTTAAATCTGTATAATATGTCTAAAATGAAATGGTTTATCTTGTTTATCAGGGCTTTTCTGTGGTGCTTCCTGTGTGCTGTGCTTTGTATTATCTTCTATCCTCAGCCAGAAAGAGATGTGCTGGTGGCCCAACATGGAGCTTCTCGTCTATTGTACGGCGGCAGCCTTTAGCTGACTGCAGTAGAATTTTTTCACTATGCTTTTTTCTGTTGAACTGAACAGATCTGGAAGTCTAGCCAAAATGTAATGCGTAGCTCTGCACTTCCCTCTCGTGGATTATAGAGTTCAGAAAGCTCATGGTTCTGAGCTGAGAACATATTACATTAGAGAGAATCTAATTTGCATAATAAAAATCCTAATTTACTGTTTTGACCCATACATTATGACCCATCCCTAGCATATACCAGCTAGCACATGCAAACAGCACGTAATCATACACTCAAACCATGCCAAGCTGTTAAGTAATGTAAAATAGACTGATGTATTTTCTGGCACTGTAAGTCATCTGTTACCCATTTATGAGTTTCTTGTGACATCGTTTGAGAGCAGACAGCTATTTTGATTATCTTAACTATCTTAACAAAACCTTGTATCTCCAAAATGATAACTTTACAGGAGAAGGAAAAAACATACTTGACTTTTAATGTAAGTCAATGGAACCAGAATTTTTTCCAAGTCATTTTGGGCAGTTTCTTTTGATCCATTCATCATGAACTTTACACACAATGTAAACGACAACAGGCATTTTCAATTCATTTCAAAAACAGAAAAACAACAAAAAATGGAGATACAAGGTTTTGTTCCAACAACAATGATATATTTATATATCTAGCATAATGACTGTAGTAGCAAAGAATCTCAGTGTGTAATTTTTACGCAGTTCAAATGACGAGAAGAGAAGCAGTGGACCCACGCCTGTAAAGACAAGATCTGTCCTACCCTGTTTTTAGTTTAAACCAGTATATGTATCAGTGCTGTTGTCTGTATTGCATTCAATAGAAACACTGTTTTAATGACTGCCTGATTTATTACTATCTTTATTACTATCTGGTTCCATTGACTTACATTGAAAGTAAAGTAGGTCTTGTCCTTCTCCTGTAAAGTTACCATTTTGGGGATATGAGATTTTGTTCTGACAACAGCGATATATATATATATATATATATATATATATATATATATATATATATATATATATATATATATATATATATATATATATATAGTAAGTGTATAGTGATTTTGATGTGTTTTCAAGATGCTAATTGGATGTGGACTTTCATTCCATCATTGCTATGTCCTCAGTAGGATCATGTTTTGGGGGCTCTGAAGGCTCTTTTTGGTTTGATGGAGCATCCTGGGCTGCGTTGTGATTGCTAAACAATGGTTTTGCTTTGCATTTCATGTTTTCAGACACACTAATCATCCCAGAAGTACTCCTTCGCCCTGCTATACAATTTTGGCCATGGTTCTTAGAAGAACAGCATGTTGTTTATCATCATCATCCTCATCATCATTATTGTTTGGTCAGAAATGCCAGAAAAAGACATATCATAGGAAGTGTACAGTGCAGTGGAGCCGCCACATTTGACCATCTCGCTAATCTGTTAGAGAAATGAGTGGACAATGATCCAGTGTAACTGTTGTTCCTCTGCATAAACATCCTTTGGTGTTTTTTCAAGTCTTTACTTCCAGTAAATGCTTGATTAAATGCTGTCGAGTCCATACTTCAGATTTAGAGTACAAATTCCCCAACCCCCCCGCCTCTTCTTCGAAAGAATGTATGCGTTTATGGGTGATTAGGCTTTCGGTGGGTGTGTGTGTGTGTGTATACACATTAAGCAAATCATGTGAGTAAGCCCTCACTTCTAGAGCTGAGGATAGGCCAGTACCTCTGCATCAGTGTGTATGGATTATCGCTTGAGTTGGATAAACATGTCAATGTGGCGTTTGGAAACAAAAGTGCTTCCCCCTCAGTGCAAATCTAAGCTTATCTGCCCTGAAGCACAGGCAGATTACCTAAAGCTGCTCGCTGGCCAATCCTGGAGAGCTCCTCACCTGTGTGGCACTGTTTTCGTTGGGTCATGAGAAACAGACTCACCAGATTAACCTCACAGTGATCCAACCTTTTCAACTGCCCAGTGTACTGTAACCTTCATATATGCACCCTCTGCTCCAAAACTAAGAATATGAAGCTAATTTGGTTCTAGCTGTACGTACAAAATGATTTTAATCTTCTAGTCCCAAGTAGCTTTTAAAAAATAAAAAGCAAGGAATAGGAGCAAAGACAGCTACACATCCTTTAAAGCCCATAGCGCTAAATTGTCTTCTCACAGTTGAAGGATGGACAGAACCCCAGGATGTTTTCAGATTTATGACAGCTTGGTTTGAATGCAGCTGAGGTGAGTGTGGATAGTTGCTTGTGTAAATGTTAGTGTCTCTTTGAAGGGGAACATAATGTCATTGACTCGTTTTGGAACAGCTTTACTTGTGAGGACACAGCTGTAGCTCATTATAATAACAAAATGTTAATGTGAATATTTAATAATAATGTAATATCATACTAATGAGAAAATACAAATAGATTTTTTCAATTAATTTTTATTACATTTGTTGAATACGTCTTGTAATATGTATGACTTAAAAGTCAGCACACTTGTCTGCTCAGCACACTTGCCATTACCCCATTGGTGTGAAATGAGTATTGCCTTCTGGCTGATTTCATTAAACAGGTGTTTAGCCAGCGATTTCAGTGTACAAATATATTTAAAAATACATAAAAATTCATATCCAAACCAACTGTCAGTTCACTCACTGCTAACTTGCCTTAATTTACCTTGATCTTAATGGACCTACATGTGACAAAAACAAACTGTGTCATCAACTATGTGATAAAATGATTAATCATTTCTCAGTGTAGCTCTTAAAAAAACCTAATTATTATCATGTACATAACTTTGATGAAGGCCACCCAGGCTCCAACATCCACTTTGAAAAAGTTTATCTTACATTATTAATGACAGGAGTGCAGTTATGAAGCCAAAAGACAGGGAAAGACAGTTACATGTAGTTGTTTCAACCTTAGTGTTACACAAGACCTTAACCAAAAAGTTGTTCTCTCTCTCTCTCTCTCTCCCTCTCTCTCTCTCTCTCTCTCTCTTTTTCTGTCTTTCTCTTTCTTCAGGTTATGGGATTAAGTGATGGTAGAGGAGGTGAGAGGTTACTGACTGTACCTAAGCCAAAGCAGATCAGTGTGTACTCACATTTAGCTGATCAGCACACTTTGTTCTGACCACAACACAAACTGGATTTGCATCTCAGCTATTGCTTCTCAAATATCAGCTAGAACTAAGCAAACACAGCGACTGTTTTATAGACAATGCTTATGCTTTAGCCTGGAGGCTCTCAGGGATCCTGTGTTGGCTTATCATGACTAATCCAGTTAAGTTACTTTCTGTAATTTCCAGAAAAGTTGGGACATTTTAATAAAAATAAATAAATAAAAAGAAGAATCTGTGCTTTGTTGATTCTAGTCAAACCTTTATTTAACTCACTATACTACAAAGAAATGCCGTTTAATATTTTTGCTGACTGACCTGATGGATATTGTGAACAAAATTGTGAGCAAAATTTGCAACACACTCAAAAAAGTTGTAAATAAGAGTGAAAAGTTCAGAATATAAGAATATTCAAGTGACACTGTTTTGAAACTACAATAAGCAGGTGAGTTGGAAACTTGGAGGCTCTCAAGGATATTGTACATAAATATCCACCTGCACAAACATGTGGAACTACCAGTTGTTTTGGTGCTTGAAGAATAAAATGAAATTTATATAGCAAGTAAATTAAACATGGCATAAAATATTTAATTAAATTAAATTAAATAAAGAAGCATGGTCACTGTTTGACTAAATGATTCAGTTCAGTATGTTATATATAGTAAACCCCACTGACTTATGAATAAATTAAATCAGCCGTGCTTGGCAAACATGCAAAACCCTCTATTTTTTCATAGTTTCAGTCCCTGAATGTTGCCCATAGCCTCCAGCCGTAGGCGACTGACCCAGAATCCTGCAGCAAATACACACTTAGCCCAGAGGCATCAATACCACTGGCCTGCTTTGCACATTGCACCTCCGTTCACTCACTGCATCCTGTGAACTTGAGTTGACCTGCATGGCGCTCAGTCTACGCTCACTGAACTCCACGTGACCCCTGTGTAGCTCTCTTTATACGCCCGGTGACCTGCCAGTGGCCTGTGTTTGTGAGTGGGTGTGGGCGTGTCATTGTATGTCAGCGTGTGTGTAAGAGGAGTTACAGTAATTCAGCATTAGTGACAGATAAATCCAAAGCCTCTCACCTAGATACATAAAAATGAACAAAATACACACACAAAATGCTGTTCACGCAGTGTCTGTTCCATTGGTGAACACATATACAGTACTTTATGAATGCCCTCTATTTATTTTATTTTCAGTCAAAATGGCCATTAAGTGTAGGCTATTCATTTTTCAGAAGGAATTCCCAAGGATTGTATAAGAAAGGAAAAAAAGCAAGGAAAAAAAGTGAAAAATAAGGAGTTTCCAAAGCTGTTCAAAAATGCTTAAAAGGTCAGGCTTATTATGATTAACAGGTCAGAGTTTACATTTTGGGAGAATACAACCAATTCTAAGACTGACCTTAGAAAAACATCCATGCTGATTTCTTTGAGTGGACTGTAAAAAATGAATGCCGATATTAATGATTGCAGTTAAGCTGCTTTAACTGCTTTTCAGCTTTTGTGTGCATGTGTGCATGTGTGTGTGTTTCCATACATCAGGATTAGCTTCCCAACACATGAAGGTAATTAGCAGAAGGCACACACTCACATGCTAATACCCATACAGTTACATTCAAATCACAACACACACGCATGCACAGACAATTATGTGCCACAGTGTTCATATGTCCGTTGCATGCTGTAGTGATAATGTGTTAATTACCTGTACGCACACACACACACACACCAAACAGACAGTGTTTAGTCACAGAATGGAGAGGAGGATGTGAAAATGCATGAATGTGGTAGTTCAGCTACATTCATTTAAAAATGTAAGAAAGGATTATACTAATATTAATTAAAGTATACCCTTATTTTGTGGCCAACATAAAATTCTCTGGCTTTTTCCAGGCTTAGCAGTAACGATTATCAAAAAGCATGTTGGCCCGACTATTCAGTACTGTGTAAATAGTTTCTCAATTCACATTTGTGTAAATAATCCTGAATCATACCAAAAATAACTGAATCTAATTGAATAGTGGTGATATTTGATATTTGATGGAGCTATGTGGCTAACTGTGAGAAGTTCATAGTCACCCAACTTTTTCCATAAATGCCTCCCCAAAACCTCTCTCAGCCCTCTCAGTCCACATCTAGGTCTTCATTAATGTCATGCAGATTTGTCCATGTGGTTTAGGGAGCAGAGTTACTGTGAACTATAACAAAACTTCACTGTGTAGCTCAACATGCACGTCACGCAGGCAAATGGATGCTACAGATTATGAAAGTGATTTCAGTTGATTTATAACAATAGCTGTTAATGCTGAACTCTCTAACTGAAGATACGTGTTTAAAAATAGAAGCAACAGAAATCAGAAATGTAATGTATGGTCTGTTTACCTTCACAGTAAGCATTGCATGCTAAACTGCATGGACAAGTCTGTGCAACCTTAATGAAGAGATTTGAGGGATTTTACTTTGAGTGTATGTTAGCCTGGCAGCTCCAGCGCTAAACTAAGGTAGCAATCATTTGAGTAGCAAATATGTCTTGGCCTGTCGGCTATATCAGGGGTAAGTTGAAAATTGAATGAATTAGATGTTTTGTCAAACTATCACTTTTTCACTTGCTGTAAATGTTTTTATTCTGTATTACTCTTTTGTCACATTTCTGTTTCCAGTGTATTTTTTATAAATAATTTTTACAAATTCAGTAATAAATACGTATCATACCATGCAAGTGAATTGAATTGTGGTTGAACTGAATCAAATGTGATTCATTGAATTGTTTACTGGAGACCCAAACTTTTATGAGATTGTTTACTATTCTTAGTGGAGAGCAAAATTAAATCAGTGAAATATTTGCAAAGTGCTTAAGTCATTTATTCAATGTCCATGTGGTCAGTTCCCTGTGTTGCACTAGTTTCAGCTGGAATAGGGTTAACTGTCCATTCCGGACGGAGTGGATGTGGCAGAACTGGATGCTGAAGGACTGTCATGTCATCACGCCTCTCAGCTTTTGTTTCCATGGCATGTTTGGGAACATCTCAAGAGGGCTTTTGTGCTGAATATAAACATATGACATGACCCATGCACCTTTAAGTGGGATCCACAGCAGAGCGCCTGGCCTCAGGCGGGGTATACCACTCTTTGACAGCTGGGAAGGAAGAACAGGGTCGTGTTATATGCAAGACATTTTCCCACAATGCTTTTCAATCTCCCATCTGTGCCCTTGCACCTGAAGCAGTGTAGGCTGCATTGAGGGACAAACAGATCACTGACTCAAGATGCACATATAGGGTGAATTTACACAGTACACTATTCACAGATTCATACACATTCTCTCTCCTTCTGGGCTCCATTTGACCTTCTCTGTGGCACATGAGTGATATTGAGTGAGCAACTATAAATATTTAATTCTGTGTGTCGGGGGATGGAGTGTTTGGGTGTGCAGTTTGTATAGACAAAAATGTAATATAGAACAAAAATCTAGCTAGGGTCGTAGTTGCCTTAGGATAAGCAGAGAAGCCCAGATATTCCTGTCCTCTGCAGTTTCCTCCAGCTCATTCTGGATGATCCCGAGCTGTTCCCATGCCAACTTGGAGACATAATTCCTCCAACATATCCTGGGATGACCTCAGAGTCTTGTCTCAGTGTGCAGTGCCTGGTAAACCTCCAATATGCCCCCGACAAGGGGTCATCCTAATCAGATGCCTGAACCATCTCAACTGACTCCTCTCAATGTGGAGGAGTAGCAGCTGTGACTGAGCTCCTTGCCATGTCAAGTAGGGCGTAGCCCACCACCCTCAGAAAAAAGGCAGTTTCTGCCGCTTGTATCCATAATCTAATTCATTCAGTCATTACTCGAAGCTCAAGACTTTAGGTGAGGATGTAGACCGACCAGTAAACAGAGAGCTTTGGTTTATGGCTCAGCTCCCTCTTCACCACAATAGTTGTGTATATATATATATATATATATATATATATATATATATATATATATATATATACATATATAAAGCGTGTGTGCGTGCGTGCGTGTGTGTGTGTGTGTGTGTGTGTGTGTGTGTGTGTGTGTATATATATATATATATATATATATATATATATATATACACACACACACACACACACATATTACACATTACACACAATGACATAGCTCTAACCATTAGCAGCTGTGACCACCCCAGCCCTAAAAGCCCCTTTCCCCCTGTTGACTCACTTGATCCTGTTCCAAGGTGTGGATAATTTGTTTTGATTAGTTTGTTGTGAGTGACATTAATCTGCTTTCTTGTACACAAACACATACAAACGCCACACCACACGGCCTGTCACCATTAGCACCCAGCATGGCCTGTCAATGTCCGTGGCCATCACATTCTGACAGGACCACTGACAACAACACTTTTAACAGTGTGGCCTACACAGTGTGGTCTACTAAACAGTGCAATACTTTCGTATTGGAAATGCCCCAGAATGATAGGCTAGTAGTTTACAAGTACATGGAGTGCGTACAAATTAATGTATACTTTTTAATGAAATTACTTTTTATAAAATGATCAAATATTGAGTTATTTTTTAAAAACAAAAGCAAATTATGGAATAATAAATAGCATTAGCCACGGGAACTTAACAAGCCTCTGTACATATT